>NW_023593585.1:0-21716 GCF_014839805.1 Manduca sexta
TTGCCGATGATAGCACTTATAAATTGATTCGTACTTCAATAACTCGTTATAAGTAAATGTAATCGAATGTTGCAATTAAACGAGTCAAACGACCTATTTGTTTTGCATAAATATTATTTAGAAATATTTACATAACATTTACCTAAATATTTGTCATTTAATAAATAAAATGTAAAGAAGGAAAAGTCTAAGGGCTTACATTTTGTTATATATTACTGATTATTCTTCTTGGTCGTGTTTATAATTGAAGTTCGTGTCCCTGAGAGGCCTTTTGTGGTTTTAAGTATAAGATCTTTCCATTTTGGTTAAAAAGTTTGTCTTAAAGAAGGCGGAAACCGAACAAAATGGAAAGATATTACTGATTAAGTCTGAGGTTTATGAATAATTTGAATACCTTATACATAAAAAAATATATAATATGACCACATAATTCACTACATTGTAGTAACAAATAGAGTGGGAGGCCAATAGATATTTTATTTACTCGAACTGGGAAGTTTACGATCCGAAACCCAGATACACTACAAAACCAATGAATTATAATTTCAATAACACTTTATAAAACCATTTATTTTAGCTTTAATCACCCGCTATGACAGTGTTATCCGTCCTGATAAAACTTTAAATAAAATTTATAAAGATTTTGCTGGTGGTAGGATATATTATATATCCGCCCGGATAGCGACCACCGTACAGATGTTAAAACCCTCCATAGCGGCCCATGTAAGTGTGTCGTATTCCGTGATCAGCCTGTGTATATCAGGTTCCAACAGGCCGGTATAATTGTCGACTGTCGAATTGTACTCTCTCGTCAGTCGACATTCTATTGGACTTCACTACACTCACCATCAGGTTCAGTGGAGCCATGCAAATATGCTCAAAAATTCACCCCGTATACAAAAATCTGTTTTCTCCCCTAGATGTTACTAACGAAAACCTACCTCTTGCTCATCGATATAGTGTTGTATTTTAAATATTTAGGTTATAGTCCAACAGGCATGCCCGTGTAATCATTTACCGGCCGCACGAAGGCGGGAACATTATTATTTATTAATTTTCGCGTATCATAAGCGGATACTTACGGACTCGTTCACACTATGCTACGGATTCATATCACACCGTGGTGTAAGCGAATCTCGAATAAACTTATATCACGTCCCTAGGACAACAAGGATTGTAACCGTGGTGTAAGCAAATGAGCTAATATTAAGTCTCTAAAATAACAGGGATTGTAAGCAGAAATAGACAGCGCTGGTAGTCTACCTAAAGGGGTACAAACGCTTTGCCTAATCAGACTACATTGCGACACTTCTTTCAGGCGGAATTGTCAAGAATGATTAAAACTACTAAATGTATTATTTAAATAAATTGTCAAGTTCATTATATTGTTGTTTAAATGCTTAAAATAAAATAAAAAAAAAGATTTTTCAATATAAAATCTCACATATGCCCGTAAAACGTCGTATTAAAGTATTGTCGCATCTCTCAATCAACACTGCATAATATGACAATAATTACACCAGAAACACCTCAAATATACAAATTACACGCCGTGTAATCATAAAAAATAATAATTGTGTTTAACACGTCGTGCGGTGTAATTGCGGCGGGCTGGGTGTGGTCAGGGTATTTATTAAAATCTCTTCATTCTCCAACAAAAACCTCACGTTACCTCCACTTTGAGAGAAAACTTATTATTCATACTTGATGATTTGATAACTTTCACGTTTTATGATTATTTAATAATGGAAAGTTGCCGGCCCTTCTGTTATACCAAAATCTATTAAAATTAATAATTTTGTTACACAATGCTTTTGCATACTTTGCCCGACCTACTAGGGGCTAAGTACGAAAAAGAGCCCTCAACATAGAACATAGAACACAATGTTTTAACGCCAAATATCTATTATAATATATTTTTTGTACAATTTTATAAACATGTGTTAAATAAATGATTTTAAGTGATCATTCTTAAAATCAAATTTCTCCTCACGTTATTAAAAACCCATTAATAACTGTTATTGAAGGTTGCTATCCATATTTAATATAAGTATCCTTTATGGATAAGATATACATTGTTTTAAGTATTACCTTCTACCTATCCTTTCCCACTTCAATATAGAGTTAACGATACGTATTTTTGCAGAATGTTGGAGAAAGGATTCTACTTAGCATTTACTATTTACGCCTTTTGACATTAACTCTATATTGAAGCATTACAAAATGTAATTATTTGGGTCTGTATAGTTAATCGTACTTACCAAGTTATATGTTTTTATATTGGTTCCGTAAGTTTGGTGTTTAGTAGAATTCTTTCATTGTAAACGCATTTTTCATTATCATCATCAGCTAAATAAAATCCATTGGTGAACATATTTCTCCCTAAAGATTACCAGACAAACCTGTTTTTTCCAACTTTCTCTTCATTTTATATAAATTTGTGATAATTAAAATCAGCAAGGCTTTAGAAACACGCAATGGCCGCCCATCGTAATCAGGTAGGGCCACATTCTTCAGCCCTGGCAGAATTTGCATTCACTATATGACAATGATATAAGTTTAATATAGATACATATTGATATGAAATTGCAAAGTACTAGCTTATATTTACTAAGAATAATACTATTTTTTATAAGGGCAAAGTGCACTGCACCTGATGGTAAGTGGAGTGGGGTTCAATAAAATGTCGACTGACGAGACATGATTACCTCGACAGTCGACACAATTATGCCGGCCTGTTGGAACCGGATATACACAGGGTGATCCCAGAACGCGGCACACTTACGTGGGCTACTATGGCGGGTTTTAACATCTCGAACGGTGGTCGCTATCCGGGCGGATATAAAATATATCCTACCACCAGTAAATGATGGTTAAAAAAAAACACATTCCATGATAAACAGCGTCACCGTTCTTATAGAAAGAGTGAATAGGATCGATGAAAACCCGACAAAGACATATTTGCAATTCATCTTCTGGGTGTGATGTCTCCATTATATTTTTGTTCTAAATCACATAGCTGCAAAAAGCACACACACACACATCATCACGCATTTATCCCCGAAGGGTTATGCAGAGTCGCAACCAGGGCACTCAATTATCCCCAAGTGTTTCCGTCCCGTGATGTGATAGGAGGGCTCTATCGCCATATCGGGCACAAATTCCAGACTCCGGGCTAATACTGAGTAAAAAAATCCAAATATCACTTTGTCGAACCCGGAATTCGAACCCAGGTCCTCAGACCGCTGCCGTACCGCGCATGCAGTACAACTAACCCACCGAGGTAGTCCACAAAAAAGCAATTAACTCATTTATATGTCAGGACAATACTTCCCAAGTCAAAGCAGGCTAGGAAGGTGATTTTAATATCTAGATCAAGGGCGTTAAGATCATCAGATAATCTGATGAGCTTGTACATCTCAAGGTTGTGCTCGTGCCGACGAACGTTGCGCAATACAAAACATTCAGGTATCTATAACTCCATTACAATATGCACTAGCATTCATAGTAGAATATATTTGTATCCAAGAAAGATTTGGTCCAAATATTTGTAATTGTCATTTCATACTTTTGAAATATAAGGTGCTTAATGATTTACCAGGTCAAATGAGGGCTTGATTTGTGTCTCTAGTGTATCAAACTTTACTTCTCTCACTATGGAAAAATTCCAAATTTAGACATTAAAATGGATATTATTTAAATTGGCTCTTAGTAAATACTTCCGGTGCTTTACCAATATCTACCACTAAACACCGGCCATGTGACATATGCAAACAGTTATACACGATTTGGATGATACTGTAGCAATAATAATTAAAATACTGATATATTTGACATTTAACGTCACAGGATCCAAGATCATGCAGTACAGCCTAGTGTCATGCTTTTGTAATTCAAAAATAGAAGCAGAAGGTTTATAGTTAGTCACCAGCAGCCGAGTGACTTGGGCATCTCGTAAAAAAAATACTTATCCAACGCTCACCAACAAACATCCGACATAACCTCGCGTTCGAAAATCGAAAATAGAGTAATTAATAATTCGCTGAGTTTACGTGCAAAAAGCGCGGAGCCGCCGAGCGCGACCGGCCGGTTCCGAACGTGTCGCGGCGAAACAACCGCCGATACGCCGATAAGGGGTGGGGGAAAAAATTAACAACGGTACACTTACGAACAGTGTTGCAAAGCGTTGCGTAGGGAAGTTGTGCTCGGATGGCACTGTACTACATTACTTTTATATGTATAGACGGAACTACTTTGGGGCATTTTAGCAGGTAGTATAATATTTTATCTGGGAAAATTAAAAGCCATGGTGTGCAGAAAAACTCCTAGCTTCTTTATTTGAAATAGTAAACATAATTAGAAGTATGAAAATCAATATAAACAAAATACATTGTGATTGAAATATGCAGTACCCTAATAATCTGCTACCTTGCATAAATATTGCGTTAAGTAATAATTATTATAAACCAATTAATTTTTTGCCAACTCATACAACGAAATCAAATAAGCAAGAGTGCCGAACATATTTCGCGTTGACGGAACAAATATAGTTTAAACACTTTTGATTAGCTTAAACATGTGTTATTGAGCGATGACCTTAAAATTCTCATGCTTTGGTTGCATAAACGTAATTACGCTGGCCTAAAACAAGCTAGCAAATCGCCAGGACCTTGACTTGATGGTGAGGATAGGATAACTTATCATTGTGTGACCACATCGCAATGTTATAAAATAAGTAATAGTTATCAAGAACGCCATTACCGAATATATACAGATTAAATCGTATTTCAAAACCAACTTTCCAGTCGATGGAGAGATAATAATCATAAGAGTTAAAACCCAGGTTAAAATAACTAAGATATAAATTAATATTAATGAGTTTAACCATAATGAACTAAAGCGCGCAAGATAGCCAAACAGGCTGAAGAATGAACACCGTTTGGTTTTGTCCATTTAGATTAGACTTAGTTGATTTAAGATATGGTGTTCATTATTAACTTTAGATTGCACGGATAGACGATGCCATAGCTCAGATCTATGAAGACGTTATGAACACTAAAGTCCAAAATGTATTAACACAAAGCATCACAGCCTTTTTTCCCCTCGTCACATTACGTGCAATATTAATTAATTTCACAAACAATATACATAACAAAAACGTTCTCTTCCTCTTACGAACAATCGGACCATTAATTTCATCTTTATGAAGTCGTGCATTGACAGCTTTGATTGTCACCTAAGGATGACTGGGTTGCGAGTTTACTGTATTGTTGGTATGTTTTTGTATTCGGAAAATTACTTCAATGGAAGGCTGTGGTAATACCAGTTTAAGTTCTGCTAGTGGTGGTACTTTTATAGTGTCTTTACGGTCTATTTTGGCTTCTAATGTAAATAAAGTTGTAGCTATGCGTACTTAGATATACATTATTCCATTTCCCGACGATGCAGCGTCTACTTGTCCAATTTATATCGCTTCAACAGTTTTACGAGCATCATCTTTGGTTAAAGAATTTGCTGTGTACTACGTTGTTACTACCACAAACAAATACTTAAGTATATTTACAAATCATTAGTAAGTCACCAGTTGGTTTATTTAATCAAGCGCAACATCAAAAGGAGTTGATATAACAAGTCAATATTTCAGACCCAATCAAGGCTCCCACCTCATAATTCATTTCACAAGTCGCGTGGATGGAGAAAGTAACGTAATGTAGGCTATGCCGACCTGTTACCGACACTGACTTTTAATTGGCATTGATAAAACTCAAGTTACGGTTAAAGGTAAAAGGTACGCATGCGGCGAGCCTTTCTGCAAGGCTCCTTGGAATTTCTGTTTGTATGTTCGGCGAAAGCATGCTTCGAGATCTTTTAAACTTCTTGTAAGCAGATTTTTGATTTTAAAGAATAAAATTAATCTAGAACCACCAGTGTGTTTGTGTATGTTAATATGTTTAAGCAATTACGTTTTTCTCTTGCCCTTATGCCACGTGAGGTCGACGTTGTTTTATGCAATATTCTCGCACATGTTGTTGATATGTTTTATTTATCTTTTCTGCGATCACTATGTTTATGAAGTAACACGGACTTTGTTTACGTGTTGTCCAGGTGTAAAATTGATTCTTTTTAAAAATACGAAATCAAACGACCTTTTCGAAATGTTTACTTTTTAATTATTCGAATATAGAAATATAAAATTCAATGTTTCGTATTCTCTTTTTAAAAATTCAAATATCGAAATACAAAAATTCCATTAAGTGTGGTTGCTCCAACAGTACTCGCCTTATCGGTGCCACGGGACCCGCCCGCACCATTCATGCGCGTCTGTGTGTGTAACCTGCTCGCTAAGGTCTAGGTATCATTGTTTGGTGCCTACGTTAAACACTAACGTTGGAAATCTGTGTCGATTTTCGTTCACGTTAAAAGATTTCCTTTGTTTTTGTGACTTTGCTTATTAATTACATTTATGTAGATTGTTCATTTTTATAATGTAGTTCTCAATGCTTCTCAATGCATGAGTTTACTTTTTATTGCAACGTAAGTAATATTTTTAAGTAATTAAGCAGTCAGATACTATTTATAACGTTTTACATTTTGCTAATTTCTGACAATTCTTACACGTTTTTATAATAATCTAATATCAAGTTTTTGGCAATTCTAATATCTTTGTATTTTCGTTGTGACCTTGCCAGATTTAACTGACGGATAATAAAAAACAATCCGAAATGCATTCTATACAAAATCGATTAGTTGAAGGAAGCCATAGAAAAACACATATCAATCACACAAGAGGAAACACAGCATGTCAAGTAACATGAATAATTATTGTAAAAACTGCGCAAAAATATATTTGTATTTTTTTCCTTATGTTTGTACGTAATCTAATTTATGGTGTTACTGCGTTACTATGTAGTTATAAATATAATCTTATAGGTGATGAGGATATTTTGCACCTTATTTTTTGCAAAAATGGTGTATACGAAGATATATTAAAGTAAATGATTACATGCATGCAGTTATAATAATGCGATCTTGAGATCATTGAGTCATCTCTAAAATCTCTTCGGGTTTTGACATTTTATATATATTTAATGTTCTTTGACTTTGAGGTCTGTTTACGTCTGTATCAAATAGCAAAGTTAAAATCAACTGAAATTCAAATATGATAAAGATCATTTTTCCATTACTGCAACGATAGAAGCGGATAATCCAACTCTTAAGAGCATCTCACAAGACATGAGAACCAACCATAAATCAGGAAATTTTAGCTAGTCAAAGAAACTTATTCATCCGCTCAAAGACTTCACGGTTTATATACCACGCTGCTATCTCGGTGGCGTAGTTGAATTGCATGCTCAGTATAACTACGGCTGAGGTCTAGGGTTCGAATCCCGTTCGGACAAAGTGATATTGGGATTCTACTCAGTGACATCTGGAATTTGTGCTCGTTATGGCGATATTCTCGCCCCATCACATCTTAGGACGAAATACACTGTGAGATAAAGGCGTTACTAAAATTTGCTTTAAACCTAAATACACTGTGAGTGCACTAGCTGCCTGTCTCTCCTTCAGGCAGAATAAAGGGGATTTATTTATTTATTTTAAAGACAAATAGTTTTAATTACATTAAATCAATTGAACCTTACAAATTACTAACAATATTTTTAAATGCATTACCTTTTTGCCCGCATGCATTGATATGTTGCAAAAACAATTATAAAATAAGTAACGTTAACAATCATAAAATTAAAGAGCAAAAATTTAAAACAAATAAACCAAATTTGTTGACTATCAAGTCGATATCTTTGACTAGAAAGTTTTCAACCAAAAACGTTATAATATATTTACCACAGTATATATAACAATGGATAACCGCTCCCGTGCGGCCGGGTCGCATGCCGCGCAAGTGAAGTTTTATTGAACTATGCACATAAATATGTGTGTTAAACGAGTTATAAAAGGAAAAAATGTCTCCAATACTAGGAAACCCGCATTCGTACACACGTGGCTCGCATTGTATGCGTGTGTGTCTAACTTCAAGAGTCAGGAAGAGAAGTAAGTCAGAAGCTTCCATTAGTCAATGAATTTTCAAAATTTGTTAAGTAGTTTTATAATATCATTCAATTTCATCTCCTGTTTTAACCTCTAAGATCAACATAAAAAAATCCCTTCTCGCTCACCTACGTCATTAAAAGCATTTAAGGTAAAATTTCATTTTTCTAAACCTTACAGCTTTGACTAAGCGTTGATTGATCATAAAATAAAATAATAAAAATAAAATACTTTATTTATCACGTAGGCGAACAAAGTTGCACTTATGATACGTCAAAACAAAGAATAAGAATAATTATTATTTCTAAACAACTATTAAAATCACTTATATAACTATGGAGATTTTAAATTAGGGATAAAGTTTATACAAAAGACAAGGTACAAACCGAAGTAACCAGCTCGGGCTAGCAAGTAGGGGGATCAGTTAATTTCTTCTTTTATCTAGATTTCATGTATAATAATCAACAAATCTAATAAATAAAGCAGGTAGTGAAACATTTGAATATTCACACGTTTTAATTCATATGTATTTTAATTTGTCAATCTGTTTTCACATTGTCAAAATTATGTATTGGCGTGAGACATTAGACTTTACCGATTTCAGACAGAACGTAAAACCTGAAGTTTTTTAAATATACTTTCTACATGTGTTTAAACATGTTGCCTGTTATTGGTGAATACTAGAGACAAAGTCACCATACATTGTATATACTTAATTATTTTAAAGATAATGTTACCACACCCTTCTATATTTTTTCTGGGAAACAATAAATTATTTTCATTCCATGTATGCATTTTTATAAACTAACAAGGATACCGGTACTAAATATGGCATGTAGATACATTTTATCTTAAATATTTATAGTATGCATTCTTGCATATAAAATAGATACGTATGCACTTATAGCTATGAATATTAACAGGTCAATTGAAGATATAGTTTTTTGATGTTCATTTTGTATTCAGCAATGGTTAGGACATAACACAACTTTGACAACGACAATACAAATTCATCGTAAAAATAATTAAATAAAGTCGTAAATCAACTATCATTATTTTATGGACACGCGCCACGCGCGGCGTTCCCGCTGACCAGTTTATAAAGACACCTCATTAATATTAACTATTATCGCTTTGACCATATTAGTGGGCGATGACGTCGCCACCACGGCTCAACTCGTACTGGTTAATGAATTAAGTTTTTATACCAACTTCAGTTGAAGTGAAATCTATAAAAATACCACAAAAATACATATATTGTGTATTAACACGTTAACTGGCTGAAAATGGTAATATCCAAATAAATGGTGCGAAAGAACATAAATGAAAAGAGTTGATACGGGAAAAACGTCCTTAACATTTACGGTTAAGGGTGGTTTTCCGAATCAATTATTGTAGTTACGGCACCTTTGTTACCAAACTTGATTGTTTTGACGTATTAGGTTATTACAGCTAACCTTTCACTAATAATAGTTATAACTTTTAAATGAAAACGTTTTATATTGATCAAAGGACAAAATGCGTCTGAAAATCGGCAAACAGAGGCATATTAATTTTGACTATCTTCACTTCACTTAATATGATCTTAGGTGGAATCAATGAGTGACCAATCATTTCGAGTAATATTATTCTAATAAATTAAACACATAATATATAAATAATTCGACTATACAGATATATAATATGGGAGTGGAGCGGACTGCCGAGACGAATGTCCGCAGGTTCAAAACCTCTGCCTTTTCAAAAGTTTTGTATGTATTCTTGTGTATAATCGCTTGCTTTAACAGCGAAGAAAAAGACTGCGAAGAAACACAAATACCTGAGAAGTTCATTAAAAAAAATATTTCGAAAGTATGAGAAGTCCGCCAAACCGCACAAGGCCAACGTGGTGGACTAAAGCCTACACCCTCTCAGAAGTAAATGAGGACTGTGCCCAGCCTTAATATTATTAGTATATCATTACAGTCTTTGGTTCTTAATAAATCATTTGAAATATACGACACTCAACAGTCGAGTGTCATTTCACTAATCTAAATTTCAATAAATCCCATCCGGGAACGGACATTCAATTGCGTGTTAGCTGATCTAGCTATACAGCGTATAGTACGATGGCAGTTCGCGTAATGACGTTTTATGTACCGCGTATGTAATAACATTATAGATGGTTAATCATCGCCGTGTGCGGGCCTCATAACACCACCTTTTTTCACTACACCCTGCCAGGACATAGGAAAAATGAACGCTTTTTATCATAAATAGATTATATTCTCACGGTTCGAAAATGAAAGTCGCGTTTATGAACATAGAAATCTTCTGACGTGTAGAAAATGTTTTAAGTAAACGATTTATTTTGTAACCGGCTGTACGGTTCTAATACCTTGGCTCGTTTATCAACTTTATAATCTATGAATGTTTTTAAATCAAAACTACACGCGCTCGTGAACATTCCAAAATCAAAAGTTCAAATTTGAAATTGGAACAAATCTCAGTGGCGGTGCGCTAGCGGGTCCATAAGTAGGAAGTCCCGATTAACCCGTAATATGCTCAAGTGACGTTTGCTTGTTGTTAAACGTCGACCATGTCACCGTGACCTCTGGCCCCGCTCCATGCCCATACACGCACAGACGCGGAAGGGCGGGGTGTGCGATCGGGGTTCAAGATACATTGGTGGGTATATTGGCTCGATTGGCCCACCGGATGCTTGCTCAAGACGGTTGCCGTGTCGCCTGTAGTTGTAGGTTAGTACTATGTAACCCACTGTACTCGTAGCGTATGAGCTATAATGAGAACAAATGATAACGTCCTTATTTGAATTTTACTAATTGTAATTATTTATTTATATATAAACACTAAGGATCTAAGAAGCGGCGATAGAGTAGTTGGTTGTGGAACGGACTGCCAAGACGAATGTCCGCAGGTTCAAAACCCAAGAGCACACACCTATGACTTTTCTAAAAAATTATGTATTCTTTGTGAATTATCGCTTGCTTTAACGGTGAAAGAAAACATCGTGAGGAAACCTGCATACCTGAGAATTCTTTATAGGAATTTTCGAAGGTGTGTGAAGTCTACCAATCCGCACTAGGCCAGCGTGGTGGACTAAGGCCTAATCCCTCTCAGTAGTAGAAGAGGCCCGTGGTCAGCAGTGGGACAGCATATAATACAGGGCTGATATTATTTTTATTATTATATTATACTAAGGATCTTAATTTTATAAACATATTGCCTCTATATTACTTATTAACATATATTAAATCGAATTTCGAAAGTAATAAAACTAGACATCACTCAAAACGTATTACAAACAAAAAATCATTGACCGACAAAATAAAAAATATATTGAACAAGTTAAAAATGTTTACTTTTTAAATAAAAATGGTACAGTGCATAGACTTCATGTCATAGAATAATTTGTTCCAGATCTATTCAGTAAGTGTTCGAATTTTGAAAATTCTTGCTTGCGTTCTTCCTCACATTTCAGCAAAATCAAACAAATTAAACCATCTAATTACTTATAATAACAACCGTAAAATAGTTAACATTAAATTTTCAAAATAATCTCATGCCTACAAACGTAGCTCAGATAAGCCAAAAACTAAATGGTAAAGTCGATATGTATATATTTATACACATACTTACACCTACATCAAACATTTCGTGCATTAAAGATTGTCCAACATAATTCCATCCCATGATTTGAAAATGGAGTCTATAGATGGCATATCACCTGATTTCTAACTTGAGCAACTCACTTTCAAACAAAAACCATCAAATTGAGAACTTAGTTACTACTTAGTATACCAACAAAGCGATATAATAAGCCCACATTATTGTGCAATACATCTCAAGTGTTGGTTCCAATTACTCTGGTCGATTTGTTTTGGTGTTATAAATCATCTATGAGCACCTGTGTTATTGTGCCCCTTCATCGACTAATGCGTGGATGTGGCAAGATACAATAGTTCCAGATCAAAGAGCGGGTTGAAATTTCTGAAGATTGGTATTTAATTCGTTCTTTTTATGCTGTTTCAAATCAATTTAACGGATAATTATTATATTTATTGTAACGAAGACTAACAGATGACTAATTAAAGAGTAACAACGTTGTAGTTAAACAGAGAGCCAATGACAATTCTTCATTTACAGACATTGGTTAAAATATAAATATGTAACCAAAAAGCTATAATGTTTGCTACAATGTAATCCATGATTTGGATTTAACGACCAGCTAGAATTACTCAATAAATCAATATTGTACCAACCCTGACATGATTAAACTATGTCGCTTCAATCTTCGACTATTGTCAAAACTTTATCATAATACTATCATCTCAAATGGTCAAAGCGATAACATAGTTGAATGTGGAACGGACTGCCGATACAAATGTCTGCAGGTTCAAATCTCAACGGCAAACACCTCTGACTTTTATAACATTATGTGTGTTTTTTGTGAATTATCGCTTGCTCTAACGATAATGATTACATTGAGGAAACCTGCATACCTAAGAATTTTAAGGGAATTTTAAGGGTGTGACAAGTCTACCAATTAGCACTAGGCCAGCATGGTGTACTAAGACCTAATACTAATTGTAACAAGAGCACTAAAGCCGCAACTAAAAAAGCCGTATCACCTAATCCTAATTGTAACAAGAGCCGCAACTAAAAAAGCCGTATCTAACACTAGCTTCGTATATCTTTGTCCACCGTCAAACTATCCAAGGTTACAAATGATCGAGCTCACTGTTAATTAACTGCTAATGACGTAACTAACAAAAAAGACATCAATATTTCTATCAATCATTGTGTATTTGAAAAAACTGCTCTACGTTACCTTTGTGAGGGGACAAGGGATTTGACGCGCGGGTTCCGTCTTGTTTTAGAGGTTTGTCTGATAGGTTAGATGGCAATGTATCTTTAGAAACTTTACATTAAGTCTGATTTAGACGGATCTAGCAATAATATTTTTTTTGAGTATCTGTCGCGGATGATAATTGCCATATGCATGTTTAGACGGGTAAATTTTAAAGCAATAATTGCGTACGTTTATTGCTAGCATTAAGTGAGGCTTTAAGAATTTGGAACTTCTACCATCAGGTCGTGAAGTAAGGTTACAAACCAAGCAAATACGAGCGAACTGAGCATGTCGTTTCCGACCGAGAGCTTATTCGCTTGCCTTCGAATCGTTCACATGTTCGTTGTCGTTCGTTTGTAGAATTCGCTCTCGTTCGACCCTGTACCAACTAAAAAGGCCTAAGTAGGTATCTGGTAAGTCCGTCTATCTTACTACGGTTTAGTGTATTTCCGCCATCAGCCATGTACACTGTTGTATTAAAGGACGTTGTACCCAGTAATTACTGGGCGATATTAGAATGATCTAAAGGCGTAAGTATTTTTACCGTACATTTTTGATGCGCGCTCATAAGTAGAGCAGTTCCCACTACATCGCGTTTGAGTTCCATTTAAAGCGGGTTTTCGCCTCGTCAAAAGTCTTAAGTTGACAAATACCAAGCACAGGACAATACCATAACGTATTTTATATTCCATAGTCCGTGGTTTTACTATTTTAGTAAATCATGGTTCTTACCACTATGCCATATGCTCATCATTCAGTTCAAAAATCGTTGACGTCAGTTTCATATTTAATGCTATTACATCAGTATTGACGTCACACGGATGGCAAGGTCAAACTAACAAGACCAAAGTGTGACGTTGTAAATTCTTAATGATAGAATGTCACGAATGTTTTAAATACTAAACTTACTTTAGCCAGACGCTAGATTTATAATACGTATAACTAGAATTCAGAATATCATGCTAAAATAAATAATCTTAATTTGTACTACATTACCAAAATGGAAAATGTTCGTGAACATGTTTGTTAGAAATAAACGCAACGACATCGTGAACGGGTTTTGAATAAAATTTGACGTACAAGTAGACCATATCCAGGAATGAAAAGGCTACTGTTCTTACGGAAAATTAGGTATAGATATTTTATACTCGGTAAATGTATTTTTACGCAAAAAGACTAATTAACATAAACCTTAATAGGAAGAAAGTCCATCTAAACCAAAAGGATCAGTCCACAATTTCCCTTGAAATTATTATCGTCCGTTTTTATAACTTCCCGCGGAACCCTAGCTGTGTACCCATTCATAACCCAGAAATTTGAATATATCGCAGGTCAGGGCTTTGTTGTTTTAACAAGTTTTTTTTTATTTCGTCAGGCGAAAGTGTCTCGCGTTTTGCATTTAATTGCAGGTTATAAAAGGTCGCATTACGTGCGTTTCAGAATATTGCTGTTTCCGGGGTCTATGGTAGTAAAGGAAGTTAAGTTTACTCAAATTTGAATTTGGAATATCGTAACAAACGAAAGAGTTTCTAAATAATGCGAAGTCAGAATAATATCAGATTATCTATTTAAATGTACTACTATAATACTATTCCTATAATAATGACTAGAATTATAAGTATAATTATTTAATGAAATACGTAGTTGTTACGTATACGGTTAAACGTATAGTAGACATCGATCATGCTGACTCAGCTAAAAAGTTTCTAAGAACGAAAATTACCATAAAAAATATGGACAAACCCACTGCCACGCACTAGTTAACAAATCTTATATAAAACTTATATTAAAATTAAAATAACAACGAAATCAAAATACGTCGGCGTCTTTGTGTCGAAATCGCGTTACTTACAATAATGTGTTTGCCGGTCACAATTTCATTTTCAACCTTACTGTCATCAGTATAGAGTCTGTATAATAAATTTCAGGAGATGAGTGAAGATTGTGATTTTGTCAGTCAGTCTGGTTTTTTAGGAACCGGAAACGTCAGAATGTTAGTGTTTGAACGTTCGCGTGATGCGCCAGAGACTACGAAACTGTTATTCTTTTTTATTCGCGTATCCTCTATGGTTTTAGTTTTTTTTTTATTTTCCTCATTCGTCACTGATTTCTGCTGTAGGTGTTGTCAGATTGCTTTTATGTGGCAATGTTTTTAGTGTTTCATTTCCACACGTAATATCCGAAGATTAATAAAAAACATAAAAACATAAAAAGGTATACATAAAATTATATTATTAATATGTTACTTTTAGCTGTCATTTGCCGACTGTATTTACAAATAACAATTTCACAATAACATTTTTACGATGTATATTTTGCACATTATTTATTGTTATTAACACGAGCACAGAACATAAAATATCACATCACTAATATATTAAATATCGATTATCGATATAGCTATCAAAAGCAACAAAACAACATGACCATGGGTGTGGTCTCACAGGCTCATCAAGCTCTTTTCTTCCCACTACTTCAATCCTTTTGGTACTCCGCTTCTGTACTCCCGAGCGGTTGTAATAATGATTCAAGCAACACTTTTGACATTGAAGTGATCATATATGATGAAAAAGTAACCTACTTATTCCTTTGAATCATGTTCATCGTCTACTCATTATTAAACCGCAATAAACTTACCATCAGGTTTAATCAACATTATAATCTAAAGAAAATTTACTTTTATACAGGTTCAAATGACAACTTCCATGAAGAAGCACTTTTTGTAATCATAAGTTTATTTTTTTCGTGCAGAAATGAAATAACAGTACCATAGACAATCTCACGATAGTGAAGTCATAACGCTTGTTCACCGAGCGTGGTTACCGAACGATGACGTCACGGTCCCGTGCCCTCGTACAGCCGCCCACTATAAATTTACCCCCCATTTCCATCCACTCAAACAAATTACTGCAAGCTGTATGCACTCCGGTAGGTCAATGTAAAATGGGCATAGGTCAACGATTTCGAGCTCTCTTCAAATTTGAATGTTTTTTAAATTGCCTTTTTATTGGACTAGAATTTATGATGGCCAGTGTTTTCGAACATGCAGTAGAAAAAGTTTACAGCGTAAGTATGAATATACTAACCGCCATTTTGATAGAGTTTGTAATCCCGCCAAAACTTATGAATCATAATAAATTACCTTCGTTCCTATGTTGATTAAAATTTAAAATAAGAAAATGGACTTTGGAATCAAAGGGCATAAAACCCTTCAAAGTGACTCATTTATTGGATTGCGTTTTGCGAATCGTCTTCGAGTGTATCCAGTTACTTTGTAGGCGGACATTGAAATTGCGATTGATGAGTGTCGCTCCTTGATTTTAATTGTTTTAGACCTCACTATCTGGTCGTCTTGATCTTTGATCGAAATATACCTATTCATGAGGCCACCAAATATTTTCTGATATCAATCCAAACTGCACCATCAATCTGACATGACCACGAACTGAACTGACGCTAGATTGATGAGACGAAGCATGACATCACTCATATGACAGAACGAATCCCCAAGTTGGATACGAAATAATTTGGTTATAAATATACGAAGGTTGGGTGGCGATATTAATTACACTATGAATAATTACATAAATATCGTATTAATGTTGTCGCCCACATTACGATCGAGCAGTATCTTAATTTTATACTTCATTAATAAACTTTGTATCGTAATATAGATGGAAAATTACATTTTTTCTCCACCCGTATTAGTTAGGTACCTAATGGTCTAGAGTTTACTTTATTAATGATAGCGGTACCTCTATACTTTGGTATCTAATAATATGATCGGCTGACGTATGACGGTTACTTATATTAATTTAAATTTAATTTTATGGGTATTGCCAATATTCTATTTGATAGAAAGACACTCATAGTTTAATATTAATCATTTGTTTCGATATATATACAAGATGACAAATAGTACCCATTTCATAGTGGAATTCCCTAGGTCTTTAATTCTGTTTTTTTTGTATCTAACAATGTGATTTGTTGTTTCAGGTATGTAAAAGTCGCCTTGTCACGAGATAAGCAGTATTATGTTTAGTGGTAAGCGAATACATTGTTTAAAGTCCTTGGATTAAAATCTATTTTGGCATAGTTTAAATTTACGTATCATTGAAACAACGCGATTTTTTTACCGTATTATGCTATACGCAAAGCGCACTCCCATACAGCCTTGAATAAGACTTCTATATAATATGTGGATATATAAATTTTAAATGATTATTTCGCCATATTTTCCCACTATTACGGCGGTGTAGTTAATAGACAAAATGGCGGCGTCACGGACGACACACGCGATAATAGATGTTTTATCTTAAGTGTGGCATCGGCCTTAGCCGCATCCGCAGCGAACTTGGCCTTACGTTAGAAATTGTTTTTTATAAATGATTGTTTTAACATTAAATCTTAAATGTGAACGCGGCCGTATACAGGGTATTCTGTTTTATTATCGTGCTTTGTAATCAAACGTAGCAGTCATTTAATGATTAAAAATATTAATTAACAAAAAAATATATAATACTTGAAATATTATGTTGGATAAATTATAATGATGAAAATATAATAAACTTTTATGGTTGAACGTTAAAAAAATCAACTATAATCACATGCATGAAGTAGGAGCATAGATAAAAAAATCTTTATTGCGAACTAAAAAGGATGTTTGTAAAAGTCAAGTTTCTTTTTTCAAATGTATTTTTTCTTTATATATAGCGGTTTTTTTTTACGTAAAACGTCATCCCAGTGACCGGTGGTTCACACCTGCGGTCGCTAATAACTGCACCAATTAACATGGACTCCGAGTAGTAGGAATGTGTTAGACAGAACACTTTAATATAGTTATAACTGCATTACTTCGAGGGATTTAATTAGTAGGTAAACACTTTAGTGTTGGAATTTGTATTACTAACGGCAAATATTACTTTTTATATGCATATTTAAAAAAAGAACAAAATGATATCGACTTTCTTTTCATTGTAACTTATTTTGTGACTCGAAATTCAAAACTAAATACGCATTTAAAACTGGCTGTTACAACAATAAGAAATAAAAGAAATTGAGCTGCACTTCACAATGTTAAAAATATTATCATAGCCAATTTGAATAACATGATTGTTAAATGTATCATACATTTTTCTTGAATGCATTCGCATGTAACTATAAATCAATGGAGATAGTGAAAAGTTGACGTGTGTAGTAGCAATTCATGTAAATGTCGCCAGCTGAGTGTAAATCGCGCCTTTTTACACTTCTATACTTTTATACAAATAATATACTATCATATAAATTGTCCGAGCATAAAAATATAATAAAAATATAACTCTAGGTTATGTCGCTGTCATTTTTGCTTGTGATAATAATGTGTAAAACATGAAAGTATGCAAATAACCAAGTTTATAGGGGAAAACAATTTCTCAAAAAGGTTATATTAGAATGTATGTTTAAAGAATGTCTTTTGACAGATTATTGACTTAGAGTCGGTAGTATTATTAACCAAATAATTGTCGGGCCAGAAATAATACTCTACGTGTTATAATCAAAATTAAACCTATAATAATGTAATCTAATATTTTTATTTATAGGAAAATATTTTCCATATTTTCAAATTGACTTAATTCGACATCGCAAATTATTAAACTTTAAAAATGTATTATAATTTTTAATTAGAAACAATATGTAGGTACCTAATTTATTATTGACTTTTTTCAGAATCCCATCTACTGTTTTAGTACCTTTAGGTACTACTTTAATAGTCACGAACTTCCAAATATAATAACAATGTAAGGCTGGAATGTTATCCGCCAGCTGTTTTAGTACGAGAGCAGGGAATGGAAATTATGTAGTTCCTGAGCATACTCGAAAATCCTGCAATTAGTGTAATTGCACTCACAATATGCTCTCGGTTTGCGAAATAAACTCAAATTAATTGCAGACACATTTCTCTGAAAGTGAGTGTTTTGGGCCATTAAATATTATGTAATTCAGGTTTACAGTACCTATTTAAATCTGGGATAATTTTGTTAAAAGTTGTGTACCAACTTTAATGTCTTAGCAAATTTGTTTAGAGATTTTTTTAAATTATATAATGTTAAAAGAAGATTTATAGAAAAGGATTTAATAGTTTAGTTTGAAAACAACTTAACCCCTATTCATTCTTTACTTTTATAAAAACTAATTTTTAGTCATTAGGTAACATTTCCAACCGCCCCTGTCTATATTTTCGTAGGTTGTGTACATTGAGTATTTATTTTACAAGCCCGCCTGTCGATGGCCGCACATATGTCGCCCGGACTCGAACCCTGAGCGCTTTATTTATGGGATTTTAATGAGCGCCACGCCGGGCTACGGTGGCTGTCGCACTCACAGTTTTACGACCTACAAGGAAGTGCATTTGCTAATACTTTCATTTTAATCTATCATAGTTTTATTCGTTACAAATATAATTACTTTTTTATCGTCTATGGAATACGAATCTTTTGAATATTTATATTTAGAACATGAATATATTTTTTTCTTTATCGTTATGGAATACGAATCTTTTAAATATTTGTATTTAGAACGTTAATATATCAATTTAAGAAAACATTTTTATAATTATCACAACGCAACACGCTACAAGACATTAAGATAAACAAAACGGACATAACAATTTATAAAAAAAGATAATAAAATATATTAAATAACGCTTTAATAATGTATAACGTTACATCACCACGTTATTATAGGGAATTACAATAATTGCTAAACAAAAAATAACATGAATACAATGAGAATAAACGCATATTTTCCAAGCCCTTTCTATTTGATGTATTTATATTGCTTGCAAGACTAATGTCAGTAGCATTAAAAACAATTTCAGGATATAATAAACTAGAGAAGAAATGCAAGCCGCACATTTGAAAATACTTTAAAACCATTTTTATGAGCATTGATGGCTTCGAAATTACCCTAATCTAGTTAGATTATCTTCCGAGCTAAGGGTAACGAGGAAATTCTATAGATTATCCGGTATTAAAAGCCAGCGTCAAAATATTTATGTGGAATAAAACAGCACCGGTCTAGCATTATTTAAGATAGCGTTTGTTAGAAAAATCGTCTTTGTTATAAAAATGTAGTAATAACATGTACTTAGTAGCACAATATTTGGAAAATTAGTAGCAGTTCTAGAGATGGACATATTCCAAAAAACACACTCCTTAGCTCATATGATAAGAAACAAAAATATTTTAAATCCTTAATAGCTTTGTCACATTACTGGAAGTACTGTTTGGATATTTTTTAATTTAAAACGTTCGAGAATTTTCCACCCCCCGCTGTTTAACAGCTCGACGAATTAAAATTCAATAAAAACGTATTGACAATACATTCGAATCTTTTCTGTACAAGAGTAAAACATGTACCGCAGATGTGACATTCTTTAAAGTCTTGACACGGTGTTACGCAAAAACCTAGTGTACATTTAACATTTATTGCCTTTATTGCTGGTAGGATATATTTTATATCCGCCTGGATAGCGACAACGGTATACAAGGTGTTAAAACCCGGCATAGTGGCACACGTAAGTGTGTCGCGTTCCGGGATCGGTGTATATCCAGTTCTGTCAGGCCGGCATATTTGTGTCGACTGCCGAGGGTAATCATCTCTCGTCGATATTCTGTTGGACCCCAGCTTACCATCAGGTACAGCGGTGTTACTGCCGAATTACTGAACCTATATCTGATTCTGGTTTCTTGAAAACGTAGTACAAAGTGTGACATCGGAAGATCATAAATGTAACCATATAAGCTTATATCCTACAACGGCAGTACCCTAAAATTGCCTAGCATAGAAATAACATTTGTCCCTCACATAATTATAGTTTCTGACAAAAGCGAAAAAGGCACAATCACTAAACACGGATGTTTAGCGAAGGGTTATTATTTTAAAATAACAGTTTTGTCAGTACAAAATATATTCACGGGCTGGTGCGCGCGCGCATCGTATGTGTGCGTGTGTGTCAGTATATATGATGATGTGCCGTGATATGTGTTACTTTTCTAAAATTTGTGTACGCTTTATATAAATGGTGTTGTCTTTAGTCTTATCGGCGATACAATTTGTTTATATTTAATGTTCAGAAAAATTAACAGTTTTTTTTTATCGCACCTAAATGTAATAATATCTAAAGGTAAACCATAATAGATCTATTTAAGGATCACTTTCATCTAGATTATAGAAAACGTTATGAAATGATCATCGAAAATAATAGTGTTTTTGAATTGCAAGTATGGCAGCGTAAAATTTATTAATAATTCAATATTCATCGTGTAATTATCTGAAAGTGCCTTTATAAAATATGATGAAAACATTAAATTTAATATTATGACGTTGATTCTTACGCCTAAAGCTAAAAAGTTGTTTCATGACAATAATTTACCTTATCTTAAATCACGCGCACTTTCTCTAAACTATCTTAGGATACTATGTCATTTTTTACACTAGGGTAGTCTTTATTCTCAGTGATTTTCATTGCACGGAACCTCTCACATAATTATTACTCATTAGTAAGACTTTTCCGACTCCTTTACATTTTATTACTAGAATTCTAACTAGAGAGAGAGTCTAAACAGTAACTTTTAAATATATCCCAAAATTTTGTGCAACGTTGTGACACAGTGGTACCAACTCGTTGAAACTACAACATGGCGTTTGCTTGAACGCTCTTATTATCTCTGGAGCTTCTTACTGATAGTAAACGACTCTTTCTCTGAGCGCTACAGGTTTCAACAGACTTGCGCAGAACAGAATTTGATACAGTCAAACTGAGAAAATGAGA
>NW_023593586.1:0-21707 GCF_014839805.1 Manduca sexta
TATTCACTGTACATACATACATATTCTATAGGTTTATAGTGATCGTAAATAAAACTGACGTAGAATCAATATTTGCGTTAATGATTAGTTAATACTTATATTATTTGATTTATAAAACCAATTATAATATATATACTTACTTAAGTATGTTTTCATATTTTGCAAAATCTTTTAAGTTGCCACCGCACAGTCTCTGTGAACATGTTGCCGAGAAACACTAGGTATGTCACTGTGAAACTGACTGTTCCCGATAGCTAAACAAAGTTGGACGAAAAATTCTTCGTGATTTAAGTATGTTTAAGCATGCCGCCGGGGTCGTAATTTCATCAGACAATGTACTTAATATGTTTTAAATCTTCACTGAACCACTATACTGCCGGCCTAAGCTGTCGGTCGGAAAGTCGATCAGTGTGACGTCTGATTGCTTACAGGCCGAAGATGGCCCTAGGAACTGCCGAAATATCCAAAAGTCTTTGCTTCTCTGAAAGTGACAATATATTAAAGTATAATATAAATTACAGTTAGCACAAGACGCGATATGAAAATGCCTTTAGCGCCTTTTCTGGAAGCTTCATGCTACTGACGACAATGCTATTTTGTTTTACAGTACCTCTTAGTGACATCCTGCGAGCTGAAGACATAACAAATTACAATTACTGTAAAACGTACTTCGGCGAGGAAAGTACTTAATTTACCATTTAAATATATTTTTAAGAAAATACTTGGAAACATACAAAAATAAAATAGGTGGGGTAAGTATATTATACAAAAAGGGTTGGGTACTTACATAGTACCTATCATTTAGATTTATAATATCCGATTAGTTGGTTTTAATTCAGCGTTATGGATATTGTGTGGAAATAAATTAAAACAATAACAGGCGATGAAGAAGGGAAGCTGCCCTCCAGGAGGTAGGGCCGGGGGCTCGGAGTGGACGGTTCCGCCGACATAACAATTACAATTAGATGATTGACCACTGATTGCACAGCTTCCTAATCAAGTGGCCTCGGTCGTCATCGTAAATGTAGGTTAAATATTTGTTTAACAACATTGAAATCAATCATTCCCCTATAGTTATATATCTTAGATTTTCATGCACTATAAAATAGTAACTAAAATTATGAACAATATTAGTTCTTTCTGTAAGGCTTTAAGTTTATTACACTTAAAAAGATGATTTCTATACATTATACCTATTTATTGATTTATTGCACTTCTTATAAACATGTAAAGGCGGAGTTAATACCAAAGGCATTCTTTACATAGTAGGTGCAGGTCAATAAAACTGCATAATAATGATAATGGGAAAAGTGTTGCATATTATTATCCTAAGCATAATAATATGCATTTGTCATTTCCATGGAAGTACTTAAATGTGCCTGTAACTTTATTGACCTATTCAACATAAAATAATTATCATCAACGATATTGCTATTACAAATTTTTAGGAGTACAAAAATATCATATTTTAATAATTCAATAAAAGTGAAAAGATATGTACCTATCTTTAATTTGTATGTACTAAGATATATACCTAATAGCATAATGTAGCGTTGAAGCTAAAAGGGGGATCTTGTTGTCTCTCTCTATCTCTCCTTTCCCGCTTTTCACTCGGCCCACGTGTACGTTTTCCGGAATAAATTCTGTCCCAAAAACTAAAAGTCTCATCCATCCTTTTAGGATTAGCTCCTAAGGAATAATTTTTAGCTGAAATTGTTTACAGTATAAAATAATGGTCATTATAAAAAACTAGATTCGATTTTCTATTTATAATTCTGAGTTTATAATACAATATAATGTGTATCCGAACGTAATTTAGCTGTCAGTGATTAAAACTTCACACACTTCAATGTCATTTAGCCACAAAATCTTTAAGTTTTAACAAATCTTTATTACTATAGAAATAGAGTTCTTTTTTTGTATACAACTAAATACAGTAAAATTGTCTTCATTGGACTGAATTCTTTGACATTCGTGAATTATTGTAGTTGTGAATAAACGACGAAAACAATAGATTCGACTGTTTATTTGCTGGAAATAAGTGTTCAGTTCAAACATTGTTTATTTGCTCATGCAAAAGTTAATTTACGAATTACTAAAATAAATCTTTTTTGCAAAAGCGGTGCAAAACTTTTACTGCCGGTGAACTGAATTTTCTGCAATTATTTCATTACAATGTCTGGAGTGTAACAGCGGCGACTTGAAATTAGATGCGGCAGTGAACAGCTGGTTAAAACATGACAAGGTTAGTAAGGTCTACGTTTCGTAATTTTCCATAAATACCCTTCATTACAAACCTCGCTCGGCCTTGAAGTTCGGTAGATAAAAGCCGGCCTTTTGAGGCAGTCAGCCGTGCCTATGTTATATAAAAAAAGCATGAAAGATTTTTTTTCTTATCTAAATGATGTGTCCGATTGCCAATACTCAAGAGGTCAAATCACTTAGTATGAATATGTGTGTTGTGTCAAATTAATTTACATTCAGTCTGTATGTGCATAGACAATTGCATTCATTGAGCCTAACACTGCCCATGCAGTGGACAACAAGCCATTAATAGCAGATTATTTTCTTTTATTGCACCATCCTGTTATTCAAATTTAAGCAAGAATTATAAAGCCTAAAACTCATACAAGCACTGCACTTCACAACAGTGGCAGCCTTATACAATGCAACGACCCAGGCGGACCAAAGAAAAGTTGCCCAGTTTTCAGTTTTGTCAGTAAGATTGTAAAAAGATCTTCCAAGGCACCACACAAAGTCCCTGTTAACACAAGGTTCTTGTCGGTTACCCTGTTCGCCTCTCCCTAAGGCATCTGCTTTACAAATGCACACATTGTGGTACATCATTTATAGTAACAATTAAGAGCATAAATATTTACTTCATTTCTGTAAGCTACCTATTTCATAATAATTTATAAAATTTAGACCTACAAATAATTGTTATCTGGAAATTTATTTTTCTCTTCATAGAACCCAACCACTCGCCAAGAGGTCCTAGATGACATTGCCAGCTCAAAATGGGAGAAGTTAAAGAAGACAATGCTCCATCGTCAGAAGTTCGGCACTGCTGGTCTCCGAGGCGCATGGGCGCCGGATACACATGCATGAATGATGTTGTAGTGTTGCAGACTGCACAGGTACAGTCAGAGGGAATTCAGTAGATTGTATTTCTATATTTTATTAATTAAATGTACAGATGTTATAAGTTTCATTTATTGTATGGTTAATATAAATACTCAATGAAAATTAGCCATATTACTCTGATTCCAACTAAAACTCTGCATTGAAAATACTATTTAAAAGTATATTAATATAAGCAAACTGCAGAGCATCATATGATACTAGTATGACTTAATGTTTCAGTAAAAGATTTTTTTTCTTGATTATTGCTTTGAATGATGTGGCTAGCTTGCCGCTCACCTGATGGTAAGTGAAGTGAAGTAGAAACACTATCCAAGGCCTTGAATAAAAAAGTATTGTTTGGTATTCCACTCGCTTCGCCAGCCTAAGACCTGAGTTGTTAAGTCTCATTTGTCCAGTAGTTATACTGGCTACAATGTCCTTCAAACCGGTAAACAATGGTGACTACACACTGCTGTTTGGCGACAAAAATAAACATTGCGGTAATATCTAACCAGGCAGACTCACATATGAGAGACCTACCACAAGTAAAATTGTATATGTTTTTGGTTTAGGGTCTGTGCTCATATATTCAGAAGTTATGCAGTCAAACTCCTTTACATAACGGGTTGTCATTGGTTTTGATGGAAGGCATCACAGCAAAAGGTAAGTCAAAATTATTATTTTATTTTAACTTGTTTCTTATAGGGCTCGATTATCGACCATTGTTAGTTAATCCTACTTAATTCATTCTAAGGACAGGCAGTGCCTAGTGTAGAATGTTTTGCTAAATTTGACTGTGTAATTCTTTTGATTTGGAAATAAATTATTATTATTATTATTGAAAATTTTTAACAATTATTAGTACCTTTTTGGTTGTATACATATCATAATATTAAGTTTCCTTTCATAATAAAATATAATATCGCGTGGTCCAAAAGTACGATACGCAGTAAATCTTCGCATTTAAATAAATACGAAAACGCGATAATAACAAGATCAAGTCGCAAGGGGTCATTCGCGTCGGCAAGATAAATTTGTAATATAATATGATGTAAGATTATAAAAATATAATTTTTGTTGTTGTTTGCATAATTTATTATTTAACACGTGATAAGCGTATGTGACGATTTCACAATCGCAACTGCGTATAAAAGTCGGATAAATTTGTTGTATAATTTTTATGATGATTTTGTATATTTACGCGAATATTAGACATACAAATAAAACTATTTCTCGGATTTTATCGCGTTTTTTTATGTTATAAATATTGTAGCTTTGACATTTGGAGCGACCAACACCTCAGTCTTCCCCGTAACCATGAAGGCTGCAAAGTCTTCTAAACGTCGGGAGAAAATGATCACACAAAACTGCTATAAATCCCGAAAAATACTTTTATTTCAATGTATATTTTTTATCTGCCCGACGGAATAACGAAATGACTATTCTTATTATTCAAGTTAATCCATCAGGGTATATTCGTTTGCTCTGTTATAGTTGTAAAGCTTAGTGCGGATTTAATTCTGAGAAGTCGGTATCCGCCAAGATGGCACAAAAAAACGCAACGCATTGTGAACCGTCTTTATATTGTCGATACCTTTTAAAATAAAAATAAAATGCTTTATTCATCACGTAGGCGAACATGGTTGCACTTATGATAAGTCAAGGTACATGAGAATATTTAATTATTACTTAATTAAATTAGCTTATATGCTTCGGTAATAGACGAGAGCTAAATTATATCAACAATAAATAATAGTGTGCGCTACCGCTTAGACTTCAATGCGAAGTACAAATACTCAGAAATAAACGACTGTTATATCGTAGAACGTGCATGTGCATAGAAACTAATTTGTGTATGACGATTGAATATGAAAGACGACATTTATCTAATGCATCGAGCACGAAAGATTCACGACACGTTTATTTGTTTTTTTAACATGCTAGGTGTTGCAAGTGGCTCCGGCCACGTGAATAACCTTGGGATAAATTTCTCATCGTACTTTTCAGGGTGCAAAAGTAGCCTATATCCCTTTCTTATGATTTAAGCTGACACCGTGCCAAATTTCATCAAAATCGGTTGTGTAGTTCAATGGCTTAAAATTGTGATAAACAAATAAACTAACTTAGCTACTTTCGCGTTTATATTAGTATGGATTGCATTTACGTTTGGAACAATGCGTACGGTAAATAATAATTTACAGTTATTGGTTGGTACCCAAGGCCCTTTCCTTTAGCGCATTCCGTGTAAGACGTCCTTATATAACACTATGTAAAAGCCTCTTAACATTAATACAGGTAGGAATAAGTTTCATAATATTATAGCCTTCGACTGAAATTTATGAAACATTGTCTTATAACAAGATTTTCGATTTAATTTCTTAAATTTATTCTCAAAACATAATTCATGTAAAAAATACTCGTTATAAATTGTGACTGATTTCCAAAAATTTAATCGCAACAAAGAAGGTCATTCATAACTGTCTTGACACGGAAACCACTCAAAATAGCCTTATTATTCTGAGAATTCTCGTATAAATTTAAAATGGGTTGGACGAGATTTTATACCGTTTAATTATTTTTTACGGAACACAGAGTAATTTCGGGGTAGGAGCTTATTTTTAGGGATCCGTACCTCAAAAAGAACCCTTGTAGAATCACTCTGTTGTCAGTCTATCTGTCTATCAGACCCTTTTTGTCAGGAACGCGTAGAAGTATTGAGCTGTAATTTATAACAAATAGTCGGAGCTACGATCTACAACGGTTCAACTTCTCCGTTTCTTTTATTTTTGTTGTAAATTGTTATCAATGTTATATAATACTGGCATTATGCGGGTTACAAACGACAAACTAAGGCTTAGCTTAGCTTGCATGGCTGAGTAAATTGGAAATAAAGCATATGATATTTTATATAGTTTGCGGTCTGCGCTTAAGTCTGAAAAAATATCTCAGCAATGCCAATAGCATTCTTCAAATGATTGTCATTGGGCTGTATTGTTACATGGCTCGTTGCTGTGCAATTTTTGCGTATTAATTTGTTTTTTTAAATAACTTAGTAACATAATACATATTATAAATCATTACAGTGATTACTTAGACCAGAACCATGGAACTTTGTTCACGCGAATAAACAAATAAAATATGTTAGGTAGAGCTAAAATAATTTTGCTTAGTTCTTGGTCTCCAACCGGCTTTAGCGCAGCGTACTCAATACGCATGAGTGAAGAAGTATTAATTTTCCTGAACGATCTATGGGTCGAAATACAATTAGTCGGATCTAAATAACCACCTTTCTCAGCCCCGGATCTTGAATTTTTTGAAGGCGGGGAAAAATCTGGATAATGCCGCCCCCAACCACCTATATTTTTACTTTTGTCATCATCATCATCATCATCATTTCGCGCCCCGCGGAAATAATTTATGTGTGTTATATACTGGATGTCGCAGTAGTCAAAGTTGCGTTAATGATGGGTTGTGTATTCGTCTGCCAAGTTTGAATTTGCCGCCCTCTGATTTCGCCGCCCGGGGCACGGGCCCTGGCTCCCCCTCCCTAGATCCGGGCTGACCCTTCTCCACGAACGTGATAGGGAAAATGTCGAAAAAATGGCGTGTCAGCATCTATTTAAGGTTTAGATGTCAAATGAGGGTATTGCTCATTAAGTAATGAGGTCATTTACGGTCTTATCGGCACGGATTTTCTCTTCGCAGCGATTACAATAAAACTTAAAATACATTTCAGCTAATTGATTCTATAGAACCGGTATAAATAAGCCAACAGAGAAGGAATTTCCTGTGATACGTGTCCAATGTAGCGCATGGCAACAAGTAAATTAACATTTCAGAGAATTTTGATGACACACGCTTCAACACATTCTTGTCTATTCAATTTGCATGCGTATAACATTTATATGTCCAATTATTTTACAAGAATTTATTTAAAATAATTTTATACAATGTACCTCGCTGGCGACCGTAACAACTTGCATTACCAGCTAAACAGCTATATCAGGTACACTCAAATTCTGATGAAATTGCAAGTGATTTTTCGACAAAATTTTTTTTTTATTGTTAACAAGTAAACAAAACAATCATCATCTTTATCCCTAAGAGACTAGACAGAGGTGCTATCAGGACACTTTCTTTTCGCCTAATGTGTTGAATTCCATGTGATGGGGGCCTATCGCCATATCGGGCATAAATTCCATACTTCGAGTTGAATTAATTATTACATTTTAATTTGCTGTTTGAATAGAAGAATGACGCCATCTATCATAATAACATGAATGATGATCATTACTGACAAATGAATTGAACAATTAAGTGAATATCAAATCATGATCCAACCAGGGCCCTTATTCTGTATGATAGTGTAAACGCGTAACGCGGCCGTGTCATGTTATCTTCGAGAAATGTGCGTGGAATGGTATTCTGTAAGCCAAATTTCTATAGTCCTAAACATGACGCGTTGTGTTACATGCTGTTACACACTGTCAAAATAACGTGCGGGATAGAGAATAAGGCCCCAGATCGAATTAATTTCGCCCGGAAATGTTTACGCTGAATTGAATGTCCAGTCAATACCAGTTAGTATGCGCAATGTTTGACTCAAGACTTTGGTTACTATGTATTCTAGTATTAAATACTGAGTTGACTTGATATATCTGTACTAATATTATAAAACTGATTTTTTTTATTTAAACGTTTTAATTTCAGTATCTGCTTAACTGATTTTGTATTTTTTTCACTAATGGGAAGCTACATTACTTCTGCTATAAGCAAATTTTTATCCCGGAAAATATTTATCCCAGTAAACTTTTCACGCGGATGAAGCAGCGAGCAAAAGCTAGTTACAAGATAAATTTTGGGATGCGTGATCCTTAAAATATAAGATTTCAAGTCCCTAAATCTATTTAAAGTAAGGGAGACAATTTGCATGTAACAGATCTGGTGTACCCAGTTGCTGCCATGCCAGTAAAAAAATATTCACTAATTTCTACGTCTATGACTAGGGTTGCCAACCGTACTATAATATATAGTATTGTACTATATTTGGAGTCTGCGTACTATATACTGTCGAAGAAATATGTAGTGCGCAAAAATACTATATTTTCAACACCTCAATCTAATAAACAAATCCTTTACTTTCAAATCTATGAACGCTCCTTTACATTAACTTTTGAGTGATGGGACACCGCGTAATATACTATAATTGTTTTAAAGTGTACTCTAGATTTATTTATTTATACCTTGTTATGAAAAATACTATATTTCGCCGAAGAATTGTTGGCAAGCCTGTCTGTGACTACCATAAATTTTAATTATCGTTCAGGTTCGCAGAGCTAACAGCGAAGGTATTCGTCTCAGCATCGATTCCGGTGCATCTGTTCTCGGCAGTGTGCCCGACGCCGCTGGTATCGTTTGGTACGATACTGTACGACGCCGCGGCCGGTGTGATGGTCACCGCATCCCACAACCCCAAAGAGGACAATGGATATAAAGTGTACTGGGGGAACGGATCGCAGATAATTTCGCCGCACGATGAAAATATACTGGACGAGATACTGCAGTGTTTGGAGTGAGTAAATTAATGTTCGAATTTGTTAAAAATTGGGTAAGAGTCTTTTGATGAGATGACACAACTGACAATAGCCATTCAACCCGAATTTCGATTTATTGAGTTTATAAGCCTGTTAGATGTTCACCCCCTTATTCATAGACGTTGTTTATCTAAAGACAGAGCATTGTCCTTGGATGAATAACGCCTATGAATAAGGGGGTCAGTCTATAACGCCGGGTAATGACAATATTCAACCGAAACTCAAAGGAAATGGGCATAGTGTGGACCAGAGGCGAAGAGCCCATGTAACCCGATTCCTACCAGCATCGCTTTCGTAATTAATGTAAAATGTAATTATCATTGGAATGATTTCCAGATTGCATTTATGCATATTACTAGAACTTAAGTTTTGTCGGGTTCTCTTTAGGAAAATTTCATCCTTCGCCACTAGTGTGGAACAACTAATAAATTATCTGAAAACAAAATAAGATGAATCACGGACTACCTATGTAATATGTATGCATATAAGGAAAATATTATTTGCGTTAACTATTATAATGGTAGTGACGTGACAAAATTATCAATTGTTTTCGACATAAATAGTTCATTGTAAACAGGGAAATCTATAAACATGATTCATGCTAATGTAACATTTCAGAGGATCTAGGAATTCACTAATTTGTAATTCTCCTTGCTTGTAGAAGCTTACATATACCGGCTATCGATCCATAGGCCCTGAATTCTAATCCGAAGATGGGAGATATTGTGGCTTTTTGTAATAGTATATGCCCGGACTACATCTAAAGACCGTCGGCGTTAACTAGGCTGGAAGCAAAATTAAGCTAAATGTTTCCTACAACGTGCTTGAAAAAATATGTTAGGCGAACTTACGGTTACTTCAGCGTATGATAATGATGAGTGGAAAAAGAAGACCAAGAGAGACTTAAATCAATCATTTCTGATCAATGGAATATTTTTATCTTATATTATTCCAGTATACCAGACGAACACTGGGACATATCAGAGATCCGCTCGCACGAGCTAATAAAGGATTGCCACGACGAGGTGACGTCGAAGTACATGGAGTACATTCGCGACAGTCTGCATTCTGACGTGGTGGAGAACAACAGATCAGCTGCGGTAGACACTGTGTACAGCGCCATGCACGGAGTGGGATATCAATACGTCGTCAAAGCCTTCGAAACGGCAGGTCTGAAGGTAAGATGTTAGAACAATATTAATAAATCCAACTCAGTTTCGCTCTGAAGTGCCTACAGATACGGTACAGATGAGATGTCAAATTAAGTTCGGCATTTTAAGACAGTCGCTATTTAATGAACCCATATTAACATCAACTTGAATGTCATTTTAAGTCACAATATGTGTTAGATTTTGACAGCTGAGTTTTGTAACAGCCCCGACTCAGCTGAGCACAAGCTCTTAAATGATAGCTTAAGCTTGGTTTATTAAATAGTTCAATACATTGTCTAGTTGATATTTTACTTAAAAATTAAATTGATTTCATGAATATGGCCCCTTAGTTAATGTAAGAGTTCTCAGTCTGTCTTTAAATCAAAACTCAAAGGCGTAGTGAAATATCAAATGTCTAATAGCTAATGTAGACTGGGTCCGTCGAATCAAATCTAGTCATAATTTGGTTCCATTATAGTTACTAAGAAACTACATCTATAAGGAACCCGCCGAGTTCAAATCTATTGATTTCGACGAGCTTCGATTCTACACTAGTCGACGTCAGACTTAATACAACAAATATTCTTATCAATTTACCGCCATTTCCAATGAACGATCTCAAACGATTTTTTCGATCTATCTCAAAAATGGACCAATCAGAACAAAGTATTTTTTGATAAGCTTACAAATGACTTATTTTGATTGCTTTTTTCACGGAATGGGATTGAAGATTGCGATCAGGATCGTTTATTAGAAACGGTTGTTACACAAAAATGTCTGCACCTACGCTTCATTTCGAATATGGTATTTAATGTCAATAATACGAAGAGTATAAGATATGCACATTCTAGAAACCGATAAGTGTGAAAGAACAACAAGACCCGGACCCGGAGTTCCCGACGGTGACGTTCCCGAATCCCGAGGAGTTGCAGTGCCTGGAGCTGAGCATGGCATTAGCTCAGCAACATAACGTCAGACTCGCGCTCGTCAATGATCCCGACGCTGACAGGCTCGCCGTCGCCGAATATGACGAGCAGTTAGTATGCATTGTTGAAACTACAGTCATTTGTAGAAGAGTATTTGAGTTGGCAGCTGTGAGGTTTATTTCATAATTTGATTCCATGGTGAAGATAGTCAAAATAATTTAAGTTTTTGATAAAAAAAATGTTTCATAAAAGTATGATTTTTTTATAGTACTTGTTTAATTTTAACTGAATTTTTATCTTAATCCCTATTTTCAACTACTTCTCAAACTATTCAGGTTGAGAAGTCCACCAACTAACGCGCATTCTTTGAGAAAGAGTTTTATACTGATGTACTAATAAAATTTTACAATTCACATGAAGAGCATATGCTCGTACACATGACCACATGGTCATGAAGGTTGAAAACTTTTAAAACGTCCAGATTAAAAAGCAATATCGCGAACATATTTTTTAAATAATTTTAATGTAACATTCGTGTTAACTTCAATCATGATCTTTATAAATTGTCAGATCTGCCTCATGGAAGATCTTTACTGGTAACGAGATGGGATCGTTGCTGGGCTGGTGGCTGCTGCGGCAGTACTACCGGCGGCGGCCGGACGCGTCGCCGGACCACGTGTACGTCATCTCCAGCATCGTCAGCTCCAAGATGTTGCGCGCCGTCGTCGAAGGGAAGGGACAGTTCGTCGAGACCTTAACTGGGTTTAAATGGATGGGTGTGTGAAAAAGATATTTTTTAACAAAATGATTGTTTTCTTATGTTTACGCGAATGTTAGACATTGAAATTAAACTAATTTTCTACTAATTTTCTGCCACTGTTGATCCTGGCTTACAGGAGTTATAGTGGTGGGTGTGAGGGCGGGAAAGTCTCTCTAATTTTCTACTAAGGGGGACAGTCCCCCCGTGACCATGAAGGCTGCAAAGTCTTCGAAACGTCGGGAGAAAATAAAATATTAAAACCGCGATAGAATCCGAAAATAAGTTTAATTTCAAAATGATTGTGTTGCGCTTAGTGATTCTCAACCATCCTCAGAGTGATGAACAGATCTCAGATTTTTGGGAATCCATAAATATCGAGAATTTGGTGTTCGGCAAAAGTTTTAGTGGTCGCAATACAATCCCACTGTTCCAAAATCTAAAATCCTTCACTACCGATAGGGTATTCTGGTGAAATTATGCGTGTTTATCAACCGCGCAGATCTCTGAACTAAATTGACCCGACCGGTTCTACGCCTATAATCCACGCGGAAGGTCTGGATGTTGCATATTAGGACAATTAGTATAATCCGACTGATTAAAAAATATAATAAAACGAAATATTGACTTATAACAAGTTTTAAAAATTCTAAAACAAAACAGTATTTATAATTTAATGAATCCTTTTAGATATAAAAAATATATTTTTTTTATTGAACTAAATTTATTGTTGACTTCATTGTACTCGCATGGACCTGCGCTCGCAGCTAACTTCACAGCCGCCAAGAAATTTAAAAGCAAATAGTTTAAAGCATGTATAGATATACTTTAGTAAATCTCTTGCATGGTCCATATTAACTCAGTAACGACCTTGCAGGTAACACGACCCTTCTGCTGTCACAACAGAGCAAGACGGCGGTGTTCGCGTTCGAGGAGGCCATCGGGTACATGTGCAACGCAAGAGTGCCAGACAAGGACGGCGTGTCGGCCGCCGTACACGTGAGTACTACACCTTACAGGACTACGATCTTTGAGGGGGGGTTGTTACACCCCTACTTGCATAGCAGTGTCGATGCGTCCATAAAAAACGAATCTTACCGTCTTCCATTTTAGGTTTATTTACGTTTGTCTTAGTTTTTGTTGTGTGTTTAATTGGCCGCAATTTGTTAATTAAGGGAATATTCTTTTAGCTCGGGATACCTTTTGGAAAATTTCATCCTTCGCCACTGTTACATAGTCGTGAATATAAAATATAAATGCTGAGGTTCCCATTGCATTGACGTCAAAGCCGATATCAAAATCTCGAGTATATGTAATCGCTTTATTCGTACTGGTTAGTTTTTTAGATCGGACTTTTACACTTGTGATATTTCCTGACCCACCCTATAACAGTGTGATCATGTGCAGTGAAATAAACATTATACAGTGGCCAGAGTTATAGAGTTAAGTTTGAGAGTTACGTGTAGGCTGCGACTTATACCTACATAGACATAGGTGCATACGCACACACGTACAGGAAAATGCACAGATTAAACATCCAGCCCTATTCTTACTTTGGAGTTTATTACGTTGGCACACATCTGTGTTTTTAAAATCGCAACACGCGCCAATGCAATGCACTCGTCAAGCGCGTTTTACTAAAAAAATTACAAGGATACATTTAAAAGTGTGTGATGTGTAAAATGAGTGTTATATCAGTGTGAAAACACAAGCGGTATATTTTTTTTGTAATTGACGAGAATCTTTTGAAACACACCTGTTGTGCTGTCTTCATGCCGTAACGCTCATTTTTACACGCTACGTGTATTCCGACGTTATTTCGCACAACATGCGACGCGTTATACTTTAATTTGAATATGATTGTATCATTTTTGCCTCTAACATTTTTATCACGAAACAGGTAGCTTCATTAGCATCTCACTTGTACGCAAAAGGTTCGTCCCTCAACCAACAATTGCAAGCGTTGTATGCCGAGTACGGATACCACGTGTCTTACAACGCGTACTACATCTGCCACGAGCCGGCAGTCATACAGAAGATATTCAGGCGGATAAGGAACTACCATGGACCGGGGGAGGTAAAACACCAAAATACAAACAAGTAAATTTAATGTAATTTAGAAGGTTATCAATTGTATTTAGGGTTGAATTTACCATCATGTGATTAAAATTACTCGTAGGTAATACGATATTTATCGACGAATTAAAATTGTCTTTATTATTGGACATCGACTTTTTCGAATTTCGCGAGCGATGTTTGGTGCTAAATTTAGATTCAAGATCTTCTATGCTGTAGAGAGTATGAACAATGTATTTTTTTTTACAGTATCCAAGGCAAGTGGGTTCACATGAGATAGTGTTTATAAACGATTTCACTGCTGGAGTGAAGATACCGGAAGAGACTAACGGCGGACCGCACTTGAGTAAGTAATACCGACACGATATTATTCAGATCTTAAATTAATGTTATCCTCTTTATGCTGTTATTCTAGAAGATAATTTTAATACAACTGAATGATATGTTGGTCATTCGTTCGAAGTTCCTTTCACTCCTCAGATCGTTCATAATACTAAAAAATACAACTTAAAATAACATTTTTACCAAAATTGTTTGAAAATGAACCTGAGATATGAATGTTTCGTAGGTGTGCTCGGCACCGGCCTGGACCAGGAGTACACGAGCGGCGAGATGATCCTCCTGCGCACGCGCGGCGGGCTCGCGCTCACCGCGCGCACCAGCGGCACCGAGCCCAAGCTCAAGTACTACAGCGAGCTCGTCTGCGACGCGCCCACCGCCGGGTAACACACCCCGACACTACCACGTCAAACCCCGACACTACCACGTCAAACCCCGACACTACCACGTCAAACCCCGACACTACCACGTCAAACCCCAACTCTACCACGTCAAACCCCGACACTACCACGTCAAACCCCGACACTACCACGTTGAACCCCAACCTACTATTTGCTAACTAAGCTTATTCTACTGGTGTGATAATATCATCCTATCGTTGCAGGGACCAAATGCAAATGAAGGAAAAACTAAAGGAGATGGTGGAAGAATTTGTTGAAGAGCTCTTACAACCGAAAGAGAATGGTTTGTTGTAAGATAATTTATTTTTATAGCACTATAATGGTATATTATAATTGTTATTTTTCGTATACTTGATGTTACTTGTTTATATAATCACATCGTTTTGCAGCCCTACGATATGATAAAACTGTTGACGAGGGTCGGTAGGTAATATACAGGGTTGTTTTGATATAATAACGAATATTTTCACCAACAATCCTTTTAGTTTTCTGAATTTCTGATCATTTTGTAGTATAATGCGAACATGGCGCGTGCGTGAGTGTATTTCTGACTGAAAGTATGATGCCGCTGCAAAGAATTCTCTTAGAGTAGTACTCGTGGCTTTAGGGCGCGTAAAATTAAAATTAAATTTTATTAATATTTATTTTGTTCGAAACTTCACTTTTTTATTTTACATCTACGGCTGTTGTAACTTATTGTAAAGTATTATTTCTAAGTAGATAAGTATGTGGTTTCATTTAGTAACGCGATGTCAAAATGACCCTGTATAACAAATTAACAAATGGGTACAATTTATATGCAATCGGGTTTACATGATGATTTTTAAACCATACGATCATATTTTATTTTCATTTCACATTTTACATATTGTTCTAAACATTTTTTATTGAGATGTTGTTGTAACATTTGTGTATCATTTCTCTTAAAGTTTTTAATCTTAGAGTATTTTGTCTCTTATGTAAAATAATAATATCTATTATTTTAGGTGAATTTCTAACGCAATTTTGATAACTTACTCCATAATTTACTTTTGTATAACAAAACTTGTGCTACTAGGATAAAATATCTTTAAAGCTTTACGATTTAATCATCGTCCCGCTGTTTCTAAAATAAGCTATTGAGTGGCTGTGCACGCCAATATAAAGGCAAATGATTTTGCATTTAAATAAATAATACAAGCAATTTTTAAAATAAGTTTCAAAATCTACACGTATACTAATATATAAAGCTAAAGAATTTGTTTGTTTCAACGTGCTTATCTCAATAATATAAAAACATTTGATTTTTTTTTTCAGTGTTAAAAATCTATATTGCCTCTGAGTCCTATAGGCTACTTTATATCCCGGAAATATTTAATACGGAAAAACAAAACTTTTACGCGGCCGGACCCGCAGACAAAAGCTAGTAAATATAATACAGAATATACAATTTTAGAAGATTTTCGACCGTAAATTATAAGTTTAAATAATTTTCATCCACGCACCAAAGAGACACGAACCATTCCGTTCTGTGATAGGTTAGGTATGTGATAAACATTTGGTCCACAAGACCATTTCCTTTTACTATTTGTATGGGAAATAAAATATTAATAAATACTGTTGTTTTCATTTTTATTTAAATACAAATTATTTTGAAAAAATATCCTAATGCAATAAATTATATTTTATTTATCGAAACATTTTGAAGTTACCGAAATTACAAATTTAAACATAATTTAACACTTTTCGAAATTTAAATAATTGTTTACTAACTTCATTATTATATTCTAAGTTGCTTCCTCGCCAACTTCTCCCTCTACTCGCAAACGTTCTTTCTCCTTGAGGTTTAACTCTATGAGGTTATCTAACTCTGGACTCAGTAAAACGGCTAGCCCTGCAGTCGCCGGCACCTGTTCATAGATTTCTGAGTTAATTTCGTATTTTAAATATACTCAGGTCCCGGATTGGAATCCCGGGAAGGGGAGAGAGTGAGTGGTTGGGTTTTTCAGCTCAGTATCAGCCGATAGGCCGGAATTTGTGCTCGATGTGGCGATAGGCTCGCCTCCTAACACAGGAATACACTCGACTTGTGTGTTTGTGTGAAATATACGAAGCGATGATACCTACCTACCATTGCTGCATAATGATACAAAAACGCTAAATTAACAAATGTTTTAACATACTTCCGCAAAAACTGGCTTAGCAGCGTCCCATCTCTCGATGTGATTCTCTATGATCTTCACACACGCCGTTGCCTTTGGAATTATCCTTCCCAAATTACTACATGAAAACACATTTGTAATTTATAAACCAACTCTATTACTTTTATAGTCTGTGGTTTTGAACCAGTCATTGTACAATCGAACAGAACTGATGGATTGAAGATTAAATAAGATGTTGAAGGAAACGAGTTTAGGACCTCTTTATTAGAGATAGATATTAAAGTCATCCATCTCTAATAAATAGTCATGGAACGAACTGCCGATACCAATGACAGCAGGTTCAAATCCTAAGAGCAACAACGCCTTTTTTCAAAAAAAATTATGGGTGTATTCTTTGTGAAGGAAAATATCGTGAGGAAAACTGCATACCTGAGAAATTCTCTGTAGGAATTTTGAGAGTGTGTGAAGTCTACCAATCCGTACTAGGCCAGCGTGGTGGACTAAGGCCTAATCCCTTAAAGTCATTTTTAATCGCCATTATTCAATACACCAGTCCTGGATTTGTAAATAGGCCGTATAGGCACAAGCCTCTTAGGGGCGGCAGATATCAGAGGACACTCACTCGATTTAATATTCATTAGTTTATTTAACTTTAGTGCCTTCCATAATACAAACAAATGGAAAATGATTAAGTATTTTAGAAATCTACATACATACATAAACCTACCTACATGGGGCGGGGGAAATAAAGTGGCCTACACTCATAAAAAATGTAAATCAACCACCGGAATATACCCAAATACTTAATCAAGATGTATTGAATGTTTTTTAAGAAATAACGTGATACAGCAGACAAGTGCTGGAGTGGAGATTGCGTTTAGGTAGTATATGGCACACCCAGCTGCACGATAGGCCGATGACTTGAAACAAGTGGCGGGTATCAGATGGATAGGGGCTGTTCAAAGCTGGTATGGTTGGCGCTTATTTGGGGAGGCTCTGGGAGGGAGGATCACAGTAGTCGACCACAGATCGATTGAATATTTGATTGTGATTGAGCTATGGCTTTTATTATATACCTCTTAGGTCCAAATGGGAGGCAAGCAGATGCAATGGATTTTGACGAAGAAACTAATTTCGATACTAAAGATGAACACCTTTTTTTTACATCACTGCAAAAGCATTTAAGTACAGGTACTTTCTATTTAAAGCTGTTCGATGTTACTTAAATAGAGCTAACTCAAAAAGCGGCACGCAGGTCATCTGCAGGAACTGGATTTCGAGTTCTGGTATGAAGCACTTGTCCCGGTCCATCATGAGAGGTGGAAGGTCCCCGCGACTCTTCTCCACGTCGCCTTGCTTGAAGAACTCCGTTAATACTGCAGCCTGAACAAAAACAATTACTTGCTGCTACTGCTAGCCAATTTGTATCCGCCAGGATAGCGATCACTGTACACAATATAGGTAAAACCCACCATAATGGCCGACGTAAGTGTGTTGCCTTCCAGGATCAGCCTGTTTATATCCAGTTTCGAATAGGCCGGCATAATTGTGTTAATTAACGAGGGGTAATACTTCATCAATTGATGATCTATTTAGAGTTCACTCCACTGACCATCAGGTGCAGTGGAGAACTTTCTGCGGAGGCCGTATAAAAAAAAAAGTCAGTTACCCGCTCAAAGTAATTGACGATCTTATAGCCAATTTCAAAAAACAATGTTAAGCGCTACCTTCTGAATTGGAACAATCAGAAAGTACTTCCCGTGCCTAACGATCGACGTACTAAGTAAAGTACCATTTATGATTGAATTATTTTCGGGATCCACCTACAGATATTGATCAAGGTCGTATCGGGTATTTGAACCCGATCTTAAAGTCATTCAATCTGATTGTCGTCAACTATCTGATTTTCTAGCATAATACAGCACCACCTGTTAAAGTAATTTTTAAATGCTGTATCTCACTTATAAGTATGAGCAAGAACAAAATATACAGAAATACGACACGAAATCATACTGTCTGGGCATCCATAGAAGCTATAAGACTAACAGGCAGAGGCGACCTTAAGAGGAGGCGAACCGGGCAAACGTTCCAGTCCTCGGGCGTACAGGTCTTCGAGGACCCCATTTTATTATCTAACCAACGGAACGGTCAAAACCGAGGAACTTTGCTTTCCTCTGGGACCTCGCGTCATTAAGGGCCTCCACTGCTGACGTGAAATGTGAACTAACCGCGGTCTTCTTGACGCTGTTCCAGTCTTTGAGCTGATCGCTGAGGTCTGCGGCGTTCATGAGCAGCGCCTGAAGACACGCGCTATGCATCCGATTGCCTTTCTGGTAATCTTGAGATATTGATTTAAACTCGTTCAGGTTCCTAAATGAAACCAGTGTTCTTGAAAATATTTTTAGAAATTATGACAAATTTAAATGTTTGAGCACTGTTTTTCTTTATGACTTCCGTAGTCATACGAGTCAATAGTATACAAAAAATCTTCTATAACGAAAAATAGTAAAAATAATTCTTCTATAATTTTTCCAAACCGCAATATTAATATGAATTTACTTACTGACTTGTAGCCACCTTACCTAGCGTCTTTCTAGAAAATAACTATAGATGCACCAGATCCACTGTCTTATCCTTTAAAAATATCACTAACTTGAAATAATTAGCCAGATCGGAAGCCAGAATGTAATCCCTGAGGAGCATGATGGCCCGATCATATTCCCTCCGCGGCAATGCCTCCAGAATGTCGCACCCCTCCGTGTTAAGAATGCACATAGCTTGCGCGAGGTGATGACGCTCCATTACACTGCCTTCACTGGAGTATAACGCGGCTAGGGTCGTTTCTGACGCGAAATGAAATGAAAATAGTCGGCTCATCACGAAGGTAATTCAATAGAATTTATGAAAAGCCACTTAGGTAAGCAGTAAATGAGGTAAGTGGAGATACAAACCTGTTGAATAAAACAAAAAGCAAATCAAAGTCAAGAGTTACTATATTATGTAATGTTACCAAAATTAAAGATTGAAAGATGAATCGAATGTATCTAAGATTACAGCTATGCGTGTTCACGATGTATATTGAACACATATTGTTCTATTACCTTGCTATCTGTTTTACTGGATAACGACATACGCCCGAAATTAATAACCAATCCTAATCCAATGTATGCCATCTAAGATTGATAATTCATTCGTTTTATGGATAAAGCATGCCAATAACCAATCCATAGATTGAGTACTATCAATAACAATAATCGATCTTTGAGAGGACGGATTACAGATCATAGATTACCCTTGTTTGAAAATGACAGTTTACGCTTGCCAATACTCTATCTACCCGTTTTGACATTTGGTTTGATTGTTGTAAACAATCGCATTTTCCAATCTGTTACAAATTACATAATGTTATTTAGTGCTTAAGTATTGTTTATAATGATTGTGTTCTGTGCTATGCCATTAGATAAAAAACAACTGAAGGTCCTTATACTCGCGATGCTATCAATATTTGAATAAATTTTAAAACATGTAGTTAATCATTATAGTGAAATGGTGATACTGATAGTCGAAACTGAAAGTCGCGGTTCATCCGGGTGATGAAAGAGTTAACTACATGCCACCCTGGATGAGTTTGATTTCACGTTTAGATTAGGCTTTCGAAATCTGCTTGCCAATCAGTGTTAGTTAAACTGATCTCGTATATTCGTGTTACTTCTATGTACAAGGTAAATAATTTTTGACATTATTTACAAAAAATACCGTACCTACCGAACTATTAGATAGGTACTAACAAGGGGCAATTGCATCGTTTTTCAGGAACTATGGTGTTTCTCCATTCCATCAACTTTTGCTGAGGAATAGGAAATATTTATATTATCTTTTCAGGACATTTGGTACATGGAAACGTCGCTTCCCTGTGATTGCATTGACATTGCGTTTATCTTTACCTAAAGTTCAAACAATAATAATTGCAACTGCAGTTTTGCACAATATTTGTCGGAATCACAGGCTAGAGGAAATTCCAACCGAAGTGGAATTATCAACTGCTGATATTATTAATTATGAGAACAATATAGAGAATCAAGATGTTGGAGAAAGAACAGCATTAACAAATAACTTCTTTACTTAGTAAAATAAAATACCTTTACAATCACTGCTATTTATTTTATTGCTTATCTACATTTGTAATTCAAAATAATAATTACAAATTAACATAGTTTTATTAGTTGAAAGTTAAAACATAGAAACAGGCAAAATTTCCATACATTATCTATACTATTATATAAAGCTGAAGAGTATGTTCGTTTGAACGCGCTGGTCTCAGGAACTTCCGGTTCGAATTGAAATTTCTTGTAGTGTTGGATAGCCCATTTATTGAGGATGGCTATTATAGGGTATATGTATATCATCACACTATGACCAATGGGACCAAAAACGGCTAAAATTGATTACTTTTGAGAGCTTCCGTTGCGTGCGCTGCATAAACGGTTAAAGTTATGCAACAATTATGTATAACGGAATTGTAATTTGTTCCATAACACTGGATAATGTGTACAGAGTCCAATTATTATTATATGGCACCGAGTTTACTGCGTACTTCATACTAAAAACTAAATCCTTTAAAGATTTATTAATATATTATGAACAATGTTATTAAACTTCAGTGTCAAAATATGTTAGCAACCACATTACTCACGTTCCATTTTGAAACTAATTAAAAAGTTTGTATCTTAAATATGACATGTACTAATTATTAATTATTTCTTTTGAGGGCTAAAATACATAAAATATTTTTTTATTACTCCAAGTCTTATTTTTCGCAATTAGGCAAATATTGAAACGAATAGTTTGTATGGAAAATACAAAAAGTATTTTTTACGAATGGAATATTCTGCATAAAATGGAATGGTCAGGAGGGAACGCATCTGGAAAGGATTGCCAGCGATCTATCGTTGAAGGCAAGCAAGGATAGGCGAGTTAAGATATTGGCATGCCGATAGGAGACCAATCGAAAGATAGTCGGCAATCTAAGATAGGTTTCAGTCTTGGATAGTAGATACATTATTAATTTCGGGCGATAGTCGATAGTAGCTAAGGTAATCATTAAGCTTTAAAATTAAAGCAATTATTCAACTACAGGCCGGGCCTGTTTTTAAAATAGTATTCGAAAATTAAGTAGTTTAAAGGTAGTAGTACTATTTA
>NW_023593587.1:0-21701 GCF_014839805.1 Manduca sexta
GGCGTGAAACAAGAGGCCGTGCAGAATCCCCGCACTAAATCAAAATGTTTGTATCATTCGCATATATTTATTTTGAATCTGGGTTTTATGTGATCGTAAGTTATTTTGTTTGATAAACACATGAAACCTTTGTTTGAGTCGAATTACGATGAACCATTTAAAATATTCTAACATACAATTGCGGATTAATTAATCACCATAATCTCCTCAAATATTTTTTCAATTGTAATGAAAATGTACAAAACGTTTAAACAGACGCGACATTAGGAAACAACGAAATCCATTTGACGTGGTGACAACGGTGACAGAACGCGACGCGCCGCCGTCCGTCGCTCACTGCGATATTGAGATCTCCAGCTCGGAACCCTAGAGCCGGTGCATATTGACATTAGAAACTACTGCAATAATAGTGTCACTGAAAGGAAGAAAAGCGCGCTCAAGTTTTTATTTATTTACTTTAGGTTGAATCGAATAACATTGAAATCTGATTTGTCGTTGTCGACTTTTAAATATGTGATGAAGGTTATAAAACATACTAGATCTCAGCATAAAAAAAGGTTTAACATACTTCAATGAATATTTTGTATTTATATAAAGCAAGCGTTTGCGCGCGGTTTGGCCTGCGTGAAAGAGTTTATCCGAGATAATAATTCCACTATATTTTCCTGAAAGTAGCCTGTTCTTCTCTGGGTCTCAAACTATCTTCATACAAAATATTATCGAAATCCGTTTGATAGTTTATCTCGTTATGATAGACGCGGGGACTTTGTTTTATAATATACTAGCTTTTGCTCGCGTCTTCGCCCGCGTGAAGGAGTTTTCCGGGATAAAAGTCCCACTATATATTTTCCAGGATAGTAGCCTATAACCTTCCCAGGGTGTTATACTATCTCCATACAAAATTTTGCTTTCTTATACCACGTCTTTATGACACGTCCCGTTCCCGTGGGAACGGGATAAAAAGTATCCTATGTCCGTCTCCTGGTTCTAAGCTACCTCTCCACCAATTTTCAGCCAAATCGGTTTATCCGTACTTGAGTTATAAATAGTGTAACTAACACCACTTCCTTATATATATATATATATATATATATATATATATATATAATGATGCAATTGTTTTTTAAAGATTTCTTTAAAATTTTAATTAGTTGAAATAGTAGTAAATTTAATTGTTGTTATTATTGGTATTATATGAATCAATCACACAACAACATGTATGTTCACCAAAGCGGATGTTTTGTTTGGCGTAATTGATTCCCAATAGATACAGTGTATGCGACAGAGATAATCAATCATATCTCCGTCGGAATCGTATAATAGTTCATTAGCATAACTACATGTAAGCTGTGTCACTAATGAAGAAACTAATTATATACTAAACGAAATACATTCCTGTGCGGTTAATCATATTCCACTGTATTTAATTGTAAACTAGCTTCATAACAAAGTTAGGTAATTTTAACACGTAAGTACAATGTGTCTGAAACGAATACATGCGTTATATGCATAGGTCGGTAAACTAATTGTTTAGTTAGACTAAACACCTCAAAGTTAACAATGTCTTCTAACTTTGTCTAAACCACATACATTTCTCATCTGACATGAGTATTCATATATTTTGTTCAATAACTATAGATTGGATATTTTCTGGTCAATAGATGTAGTGTATGTTAGGTAAATAAGAAAACCCTTAACTCTATAGTAAGGGTATTGAGGAAAAATCCGACAACGAAAGGCCTGTATCCTTATTACTATTAGTAGGGATTTATATTAAGGATTGTACCGGGATTATTTGGATGTTATATGATGGAATCCTAATTAATGTTTTCGTCAAGTACAAGTCTACTTATTATAATTATTATTGAAAGAAAATTCCTGACTATATTATTAAAACATTATATAAAGTACTGTGCATAATGAAGCAAAACATTTATACTATAACATTATTGTTGGAAGTTATTGAAATGAATGTGATGTATAATATATAAGTAGGTTGGTACTCATGGATTTGTCTATATACAGCCATGCTGTAGATTTGGCACGAATGACTTGGCTCGATTAACACAAAAAATCTCCAAATCTGATATCTGTTGATACTTCAGCAAATAATATATTTACAGTTGTGTTTCGTTCTGTCAGTGAGATCGCCGCAAGGCCAAACAAAATCCCCCTTTCTATTCTTTCCGTTCTGCTTTAATTGAGCCACGGGTACATCTGAGTCAAAATGCCGGCTGCATGCAAATATATTTTAGATTTGCGTTTATAATTTCTACTCATATAATATATATTAATTAATACAAGTTTCTCTTTGAATTTATATTACTACATAAATATAACCAGTCACGTATAATATCATCCTTTATTTTCTAAGCCATTATTCATTGTAAGCCATTTGGCCGCCGGCTATTATGCTCAATAATAGCAGGAATCCGTATAATCCAAAAGGAATAATATTATACAATATTGAGTTATTTTTATACTGCAAGTAGTCATTAATACACATATCAGTATTTATAAATTTCTCATTATGTATGTTAACATTAGAATATTACAAACGGAAAACATTTCATGAAATTTTTCATCATTATAATATCAATAGGGTAACTCAGGTGAGCTCATTTCATATGAATAGATCGTAAAAGTTACCAGCCTTTTAATCTTCCGCTTGAAATCGTAAAGAACATGGAGGTAAGTGGAAGCATTTTTGTCGCCCCATTCGAATTCAAATATAAATTTTATATCAGAAAAATCATGTCTTCACAAAAGTCGATACAACAAACATTTATTTTTGATTTGTGTAATCAACGTTCTTCGACTTTTTTGGGGATCCATAAAGAAAGAACCCTTGTTAACCAGACCAGGCCTTTGATCTTTACCTTTGATTTGAGTAGCATAGAAAAGGAAATAAAAATCATTATAATTTTTTGTGGTTACGTATAGCTTATAATGTAATGCTTTGATTAGCGTTGAAGTAAGTACAAACACTTTTCTACCCTTGTGTGTTATTAATACTTTAACTATTGTAGGAACTGATATTTAATTATTAGTATTTAATTTTTATATGTCTTCTTCAATTATATTTGTCACGTAATTTGGTAATTATTTTACTGTCGGTACTGAAGAAACGGGTAATAATAGTGAGCAGTAACTAAGAAAACAAGTATCGAGGTATTTAATATTGAATAATTTATAGATACCTCACTGAACTTCACGATGAGAAGCAACCTATAACTCCGTCACAGTCAGCCGTTTTCAAAACTTTACTTTAGTTGGTACATTTTCGCATTAGGTCGGAAAAGTATTGTGGTTGCTTATTGAAAATGGCGCTAAATAAAGGATACAGAACCAACGATTTTTTATTCAAGCAGAGTGTTTATAACATTATTCATAAATATAAAATATTACTTCGCACAAAATAAAACCGCCCTGAAAAGTAAATAGCTTCATCTCGACTGATTTATTTGCTCACAAGCACGTAAAGTTAAAAAGTACAATTGGTTGCAAATTGTTGAGTTTATATTTATAACACGGTAGGATTGTGAGGGTTACTCGTTGTTCAAAAGTCGCTACCGACGGAAACCTACAACACCGAGGAATGAGAATGCGTTGCCATGAACTCAACAGCAAAGTTGACAGTTGGGCTGGCTTTCTGTAAACCGCAGTTTAGATTAGCAAGAAAACTTGTGAAACAATTTATCTCCCGCAAGCAATTTTTAACGCGTAGACAGCCACGACACGCTGACTTCTGCAAATTTTGCAGTTTGCACGACTTGCGGCATATCGCATATGAATAGAATTATTCAAATATCACCGATAGTGTAAAAGAATATGGAAATCCTTGAGCAATATATTTCTGCGAGAAGTGGCTAGTCTAATAATAAAATTAAGCCACTGTTATCACCTCGGTCGAGCTGGTTCATTACAGACAAAACAGTCTCCGTACAATGAAACGTTTGTATATTATAATTTCATTGATTTGGTAACTTTATATAAAAAATATCCTGACATCAAAACTGTATCACCAAATAAGTAAAATGCCGCGAGAAACTTAAAAATCATTGGGATATTTAAAAATAACGTAAATTATTCTTCGTCTATAAAACTATGTCGCCGAATTTATAAACGGTTTTTTGCGTCGGAGGTTTTTAATTAACGACTTCATTTTTATTTGTCATTGAAAGTTATTAGACAACAAATTCATAATGAAATGTAAGGCAAAACAGTGATAAAAGAGTATAATATTTATAATATACACCTAATAGAATCTATTTGAACCTCCTTCAACGTAATTAAATTAATATCAGATACATCACACAACGAGGACGTACAAAATAGTAATCATTGTAATAGCGCTCGAGCCGAACATCAAAAATATCGAATCGGTTCGAAATCCGTTTTGTCCGCTAAAGCATTTATTGTGAGTGCTGTAATCTCTCTAAAAGCTATAGTTTGTTAACAGTTAATAAAACTCCCTGTGATTGCAGCCATCTGACTGGCTGCTGTGAACATTTATAACCAACTAGATAACAACCTGTACGCACGTACAAACAATCGTTAGTCATATTTGTTCAATAGTTTTAGTTAGTACGTGATAAAAGCAGGTCTATTATTATGATTATAATACGCTTATCCCTTTAGGCTTATGTAATTACTCGTATTCAGGATTATCCAGCGTTTCAATAGTGTGCCTGATCTTTGCCGCTGTCCTATTATATGGGACTAGGAAAGATTCTTCATCATTATCATCAGCTACCTAGTCCACTTCTAAACCTTCTCTCCTAGCCTTCCCTAAAGATTTCCAAATGAAACTGTTAGGAGAGGGCCTGAATCCAGCGATTTCCTGAGACCTTTTGCAGGTCGTGTGTCCACCTTTCGTTTACTTTAGAAAGGTCTGACTACATAATTTTGTCAGAAGACACACTAGTCAAAGATCTAGCCTCAAGTAGGAACGTTAGCTGGATTGGAGGACTATCTCCCTCTTAAGCAACAATAGAATTGTTAGTCCCAGGTTTTAATGACTATTTTTCTGACAAAACTCAGGAATTAGAAATTTGTTGTATAAAAGTATAAGCAATAACATAAACGAACCATATTAACAGATGCGTTAAGAATAATATTTTTAAACCATATTTTTTATAACAATTCTGTATTCGAAGTGATATCGCTTCCGTTTTGGGGCAAATTCGATCCCAACATGGCAGTGATGCGCAAACCGAGGCCTCATTTTGAAGGGAGCAGAGCCAGCCGAGCGTGGCTGATTGACAGCTGACGAAAGTACTCGCTACACGACAAAACCGAATGATTTTATAAAAGTATCACAGTATAATAAACCATATTAAACTGCTGAAAACAAACACACTGTAAAATAAATAAAACACTGAACATTATCGTTATCAAATATGAGATAATAATAACATTTGTGTTTGTGTTCAATTTACGGCATCCGATATTTGAAAGTTGTAGTGTTTACGAAACGAGATTGCTAACTTTCGGTACAAACTTTTCACCAGATACTGAATAGTGAATACTTCAAGTTTATCTACATAATTAAAATGTTATGAAAGTAATACATGATATAATGGGTTTTGAAATATGTTTAAGTAATTTTAAAATTATACAAAATGTAGGTTTATTTTTTTATTTAATGTAGGTATTTTTGTACGTACTGAAAGAGCCCTCCTTGTAATATGCAACTTTCATATGTATATTATTATGTAATAATATAGGTAAAACAAAATAAAAATATGCCAATTTTATTCTTAACTGTACAAAATGCGCTTTTCGACCAAATCAAATCTCATCAACGAAGTAAGCATTTCTTTGTGAGACCATTTCTGCAACGAAAGTAATATAGGTAAAACAAAACGAAGCTTCTTTTTGAAACAACCTGATTTTCTGTTATTTAGATTAACCAACCATGAATATTAAATGGAAATAAATTTATTGTTTCCTAACTAAAGTGTTAAGTGAATGATGTAGGTACTGCAACCTTTTTTACAATTACAATATTTTCATAATCTAAATCCATCGAAGTTAAATATAATTCAGCGGAGTTATCCCGCTTTAGTCTACACACACACACCGAAAAGTTCCACTTACCGAAAATACCTCAAATCAATACGGGATGCCGGCCCGAAGTCCACTAAGTTATTTAAAATGCAGTTGACACGTCATCCGAGCGAAAATGCAATATTCGCCTTGTTCATGCGGAAACACGGTTATTTTCAATCGTAGTTTTTGTTCCGAATATTCTGGACAATGATTTCGCCGGGGCCACATTTTAATAATTCATAATGCCGAGTGTGGTCATTGAATGCATTGTCGGATCCATCACACGCATCACAGACAAATTTTATTTCTAAATTGAATAAACCAGCTCAATAATTCTCGATTAAATGTTTATTAATATTTCACGTTCGACGTTTATGAATTTATTACTTGGCAAATGCATCGCTTAACGTTTCAACATGCTCTTCTGGGCATTGAAAAATCCTTGCTTCCGATACTTCCGATATTCTGTAGCTCAATAAATCAAATTTAGGGCGAAGCCTCAAGCAAAGGAAATTTTTAATTTTCCATGGGAAAAATATTTAATAATAACACTTCTCTTATATCGATTGCCCTCTGCATAAATAAACATACATTTAATACATATATGTTGTTTATAGTAAAATATCATTATGTTTTCAAAACCAAGCAAAATATACGTATTCAAACGAATAAACCCATTGTGGCATAAATAACGGTAAAACGTTATTAAATTCCATTCCACCGCTCGAATCTTTATGATTAACACGTCTCTTGCAACGCTTCGGCGGTCACACATCCCCTTGTTTGCTATAACATGTTTCAGTATGGCTCTTGAAAGAGTTCGTAGTATCGCATGAAACTGAATTCTGTAGCCTTAAATCGAATCAGTACAGCACATAACAAATGGTAACTACATGTTTCCCTCTGAAAGTAGACTCTCGTAAATAACCGGATATGGTGGCGAGTGGTGGGATGTGTCATGCCCTGAGCTTAACAAATCATAGCATTGCCGTCGTGATTCCTTTGTACACATCATGCAGTATCCTTTGCAATGTAACGAATACTTAATTCGGTTGTATCGTTTAATTTCGTGATGGATGTCCGACATCAAGCTGTTTTGCTGCCCATTAACAATTAACCGATATTTGGTGGCGTTGTTGGATAAATAGCTCAATCTAGCACCATTTTTAATTAATTGCGTTAAATAAATTTTGAGAATTAATCAGCGGTGTTTATTACGGCTCTAATTGAATAAAGATATTGAAGTATTCAATTCGTGTAATAATAATACTATGTCTGTTACTGGGCTTACTGCCAATGATTAAGAAGGCTTTCCTCCATATTTTCCAAAATCATTAAAGTAGGTAACATTAATTTCACTATAGTTGAAAAGATTACATAGACAACTTTGACAAGTGAGTGACGCGTACACTAGAATTGAACTCAAGATCTAACTGGCAGTCGATTACAGTCCCGCCTCGATACCACACAAAGACTTACAATTTTATTAACAATAATATTATACTCTTATACATCAATTTTACACCAACCGCAAAACACATTTTTTTACACAACCGGGGTAAGTTTTGTTCTTCACATTATAATATGTAGATATATTTTGTTTAACTTTCGTTGATAAAGTATGGGTTTTGCAGTTGACGAAAAGATTTTGTAAATGTCCTTACATCTCCCTCACAGAGAAGTATATGAATTGGCATCATTAAAGTTTATATAAAGAAGGTATGCTGAAAAATAAAATTTATCTAAGTATATGTATTACAAATTTATTAAAGTCGATAGTCGAATTTCGACCACTTGATACCGACTTACATTAATAAATCGGTTTATGTTGTGTATTTAACATTAATATGTAAGCAACGGGATAGGTCTTTGCTCCCAAGGATTACGCCCCCTCCCAACCACCGCAGCTTGTCGGGACTTGAGAACCGGTTCAGGAAGCCCTTGCTAGACCAGGTTGTTGACACTGGCAAACTGTATCGATACAGTTATGGAAAGCAAAGTTCAACAGATAACATATTCGCGAACAATGTACTTAGAACATATCTTGGTATACAATTATTTTTGGGTATTTTTATATAGTTTCCGAAACTGTTTATAATACAACCTATGCGGAACGTGTTAAGATAATTCTTAGTTAAGAGTTTTAGACATGTATAAGATGCCACACTAAAATATTATGTTAAATATACTAAGACACTAAGTTTCTTGCCAATTATTTTGTTTCACGTCAAACATCGGTAAACGAAAGTAAGCGAATACACATAAATTGTTTCCATGAATATCGTATTAGATCAGTTACTGTCACTACTGAATAGTGAAACTGTAAGTAATACGTATTTATCCATAACAAATAGGTAACCTCAATAACAAATCAACTAAAAGGGAAATGTAAACGGCCATAATTTTTCAAAGGGCTTTTAAATTAATTGTAGATGCCCTTAACGTATAAAATGGTAATTTGTTTTCAATAAAATCACGCTTGAATAAATCATGGTAATCATTGCTAAAATAACGTTTTGATGAAAGTCGTAGACACCTGCGAGCCACCCTTGTCGTTGGTATAATACATTCTAATTTTATATTCCGATAAAATACTTGTCTATGTATAAAAAGTAGCGCGGATCAATGTCTAATGCAACTAAGTATTACTTAGGCTTGTATAGTTTAAATAAACATTTAATTTATAAAAAAGCATCTAGGAAATGTCATACTAGTTTATCTTCGGGAAAGACCAAGTCCAAGAGATATAGAGTCTGAATTTATAAGTGAGGAAGGAGAAATACTGAATCTGTCATTTGGTGTAGGCGTATGTAGTATATATTCTGAACATAAGCTAATTAAAATCAGGTTGAGCCAACTAACTTCACCTAAAACATCATGCAGGTTAAAAACCTAGATCTGAAGATCCTAATGGATCTGCCACTGTGATATGATACGAGAACCTCGTATCATATCACAGTGGCAGATAATGAAATAAAATAAAAAGAACGAACCCGTTCTACAGCAGTAAGAATATTACAGAGTTTTAACAACATCTATATTGATAGATTAAGTAGTTACTCGGTTTAGTAAATGTTTAACTATCGCCTAGTTCGAAAACAATATCCCTAGAGAAGAACTAGTAAGAAACTCCAGAGTAACTCTTTACAAAACTAGTAAGGTATTTAATTACAATACATGTATAGGCAGTTTCTTCACGTAAAGTAAAAGGAACAGCTAAAGCAAAATACATAATATAAATATTTGCCATAATACAAACGTCGCTTATTTAAGAGATGCCTTTATGCAAACGTCGTAATTTTGATAAAAGTAATAGTAAATTTTTTTGTTACTTTTAATAAACTGGCCAACAATCTTATTTATTCTGGGATAAAATACTAATAGGGCTCTCTTTATGCTTTAAAAGAAACTTACACAAACAACACGCGCGTCATTTATATCCAAAAGGTAGGCAGAAGCGCAAATTGTGCAACCACAATTCACAGTGCGTATCGTGTCCTATGAAGGGGCCCCAAATTTTAAACACTGGCTTAATACTGACTAGAAAAAGCAATATCACTTTATACGACCTCGGGACGAATCTGAGACCTTAATACTGCAACCGTAATACAACTACAATACAGAGACAGTCTTCAGTCGAGAAAAAACTTAATTCCTAATTATTGTAATGCTTAAAGTGCAGTTCACTAAAATGTTTTCACGAGACAAAGACGAATATATCGCACCAGTACTCAGGAAAATTTAAATTAGATAATTATTTCTTATATTCACTTGAATGTTAGACATAAAACTTTTTTTTTTACCACTTTTTGTTTATGTTCTCAAACTGTTTAATAGGAACGATTACAATTTAAATTAAGAAAATCAAACAATTGAACTATAACGTATTTATTTTATCTGCTGTTTTTATTATGTTACTTAAATATTTGTATGTCATGTTATTCCTCGTGTTGTTCGGTGGGCACCAAAAACACAACAATCAGTATGGTATGGAATGATTAGCGTATTATAATATTATTGTTAAATTTAATATAAAAAATAATCTAACTGGCAAACGTATTGAAAGATATCGATAGATAATATCACATTTTTATTGGAAAAGTATTAGATCAATATACCATTTCTGGTGATTTACGGAAATCTGTGGGTCAAATATACGCGGATGAAGCAACGTGAAGTCGCAGTATCATGGTTGGGACTTCATCGAACGAAGGATTAAATTGTCACGAGCTCTCCTAATGGATACATTTATCCGCAAATTATATTTCCCTGGCGTTTCATCATTTTATTTTTTTTAAGAATTATTTACTGACTGAGAAACACAGTTTGTTCCTTGAATGATTAAAGCATATTAATGTCAGTAATATATTGATATCATTTGCATGTTTTGGTTAAGTAATTTTTTTGTAACAATTACTTAGTAGCTTAAAAAAACAAATTCACGTTTAAATTGCCTTAGATAAGCACTAACAAAAATAATTTGGACTTTCTTATTTTTTTTACTAATTTTCATCTCATACATTTTTTTTAATTAATTACGAGAAAAATTAGATTTTTTTATATTTCTAATGGATGAACTCATATTACTTAACCGAGTATTTAATATTCTTACTCTTATAGGGCACTGACATTAAATTTCAATTCTATAGGTTAATTTTAACTCGGGAATGGGCATAGACGGAGCCGTGAGCAAAAGCTATATATAATTAATTAATCATTTAATAAGCTATTACACCTTTTAAATATTAGTACACAAAAGTAAACTGTAATTTAAATTGACCATTAAATATAGCAAAGCATTTCTGTAAAATTTCTAAACAACGAATTTCTTAGAATTTGTAGAAAATAACCTGAAAATGTCTGTAATGTGTTGGTTATATTTTCTTATAAAACTTTACATTTGGAGGTGTGAAAATGATCTAGTTTTTTCAGAAAAGGTAAAGAGATTATTCTCTATAGATAAGCGTGGAAAACATTCTAACTTTACAAATCTCTCAAATATTTGAACTTCAATGTCTCACACAAAACCTAACAAGATTAAATGAATTCCTTAACAGAGTTCCACCATTTGCTAATAGCTTGTACTTATTTTTCGAAATGAGTCTCTTCCGAAGTAAAGCCGGCACCTGGAAGTAAAGTTTACCGAGTTGAAACAACTGTTAGATGGAGTCTTCGGCTTTCGTTTCACGGTAGCGCGTTTCACCGCTCTCTGACTCGCCATACCAGTTATTCTAGCCCTGACATTGCTGGATACCCGTCAGATGCGCTTTAACTGACGGCGAGAAATCATGAAGCAACAAAGAAATCTATGGAAAAACTGGATCTATTGAGGTAAATAAAAATATAAATTAGCTTTGAAGAGTTTTATATATTGTTATCTATTATTTGTCGTTTTTGTTACGGTAATTTTTAATTTATGTTCTATTGAAGAAAATAAATAAAACATCGAAATAATTTACGTTCGAATTGAATACTTTTATATTTCTGTATATTTTATGTTGTTGTTTTTTTTTATAATTGTATTTAACATTAAATAGTAATAAAGATAAATGAAAATAATGATAACCTAAAACATTAATTAATCGAAGTGAGAAATATTTTATGGCTGTTTCGTGCTAATGATGTAATTGTATTTTAATATGATAATATTGTTTTAAAATTATATTATTAACTAGCTTCCGCCCGCAGCTTCGCCCGCGTGGATTTCGGACTTCAAAATGGAGGAGGTGCTCAATTGAGCGACAAATTTGTCGGGATGTTTTTTTAATGTATGGTGGCATGCAGGTGGTCCGATTGTCCGGTCATTTCCGTCATACATGATTTCTGTGTAGCTTTAACCATTAAGGTTGCACACGCGACGGAAGCTTAAAAAATGGAGTAACTTCTCCCGTTTTCGCAACATTTCCCTTCACTGCTTTGCTCCTATTAATTGTAACGTGATGAAAAGTATACTATAACCAGCTGTAAGTATGAAAAATAATTGTACCAAGTTTCGTTAAAATCCGTCGAGATGTTTTTGTTTCTATAACGGTTATACAGACAGACAGACAGACAAACATTTTACTAATTGCATTTTTGGCTTCAGTATCGATCCCTAATCACCCCCTGATAGTTATTTTGGAAATATATTTCATGTACAGAATTGACCTCTCTACAGATTTATTATAAGTATAGATTAAACATACACATTCCCTAAACGGGTATTTACTGATTGATTTAGCACGGCAACATAAAAATTATGATCATTTGGCTTTTTTAGTTCGTTTCCTATCACATCGCAGGACGGAACTGCGGTATTATGTTCTTGAGGACAGGGGACATAACATGTGTGTTAAATTAGGTTTTAAAATTATTAAAAACTTAAGACGGACCATTACGAATATAGGTCAAGTCATTGTGCAGTAGCGAAAACCATTAAAGTAACGTTATACCGCTCTTAAAGTTTCTATCTCACGCTATTTAACATAACTGGAGATTTACGCTAAAATACGTCATAAAATACACAAATCACCCATAAAAACTTATTTTTATTACAACCAACTGTACTAAAAGAGTGCAGAGTAACCACGCAAACACCATTAAGTCCTTAGACATACATCATGGCCGCTCCATCCATTCGTGCGTCGAAGAAAAACCTATGTCATGAACTCGTAATTTTTCTTCTCACCGGTAATAGATTGTATTGAGCAATGTGCCTTATAAAAAGTGCGGTCACAACACGCACTCACTAGAATACTCGCTTCTCTCAGTAATGGAATATAAAATATGAAAATAATGTAACTCCGTCGCGGTCATGTGAGTTATGATAACTTTTACTCCCAATAGTGGTGTGTATCTCCATTTTTGCCCCCAGGCGTATATAATTTAGACTATAAAGAGCCTAAAAGGGGAAAGTTTGCGGGGTATTTATTTTTATGCGCTGCAAGAGTTTGCCGACTGTTGTGAGATATGTTTGTCGTTTGTATCATTTCTATTTGTAGTTTGTGATATATTTTTCGACATTAAAACATTTTCAACGTAAACAGTTACATTTTTAAAGTAAATCCAGGTGGGATCAATGTAGACGTACGCATGGGTATATAATGTACTTAGATGTTATTATAAACCTTTATTTAGATATAATTTAGTAAAACAATTATAAGTAATTCTTTTGTTGTAAAAAAATAATATGTCCTATACAATAATAAATTCAATTCAGTCAACAGCCTTTACTCCAAATATTTCAATTAGACATTAACTACTACATTAAAATATTCTACTATTTGATCTGTTATATTGAAGAGGCGCCTATTACTTAAGATCAAAGGCGAAAGTTAGTTTTGGCGGGACTTAAACACATAGCAGCTTTAGCTACTGAGTTTACAAGTATTTGTGATCCAAAGGGCCATTTCTATTTCTAATTACAAATGTAACTTTCAGCCGCTCGCAAATTACTCAGCCTAATTACTTAATTGACTAACAGGAAGGACAGTACTTAAATATAGTCTCAATAAAAGTTACTTTTGAACTATAATTTCAAAATCATTTACCATTTTACTGATAACTATTAATATTTTCAATATTGTCACGGATCACTGATATTTTTTATAAATGCTTTAAATAGGATATACATTTAGAATAATGTACATGCATAGTAATACATCGCAATAATGTCATATCTACCCGCCTATGAAAAGTAATAATGAACATTTGTAACATTTCATAATTAATTTAAAAAAATATATATAGCGTAATAATTCGTTCATATAAATATATGTCCCAAAATGTTAATGCGAATATGCATACAACTTAATTTGTTATTATATTTGAATATAATAAAAATGCTCGATGTTAATAATATAAAGAGCTTATATAAATTTTGCTCAAAGCATGTAAAAAGTTCAAAATAAAAATTATACGTAATTAAAATATACTGATATGAACTTATAAATAAATTTCGCGGGCTTATAAAATTATAAAATAAATATTCACTCAAGTACTAAGAAGATTTCCCCGCACAAAAGAAATGTCCGCAGTTGCAGATTTGAAAAACTTAATTAAGACTACCCACCGTAAAAATTAAACTGGTAGAGAAATAATTAAATTCACCGAGTTCTGTTTGTTTTACAATCATCTTTCGTGCAGATTAAAGGTGCCCGAGGAAATTCATTCAGAGATCATTTTGAAACGAAGCGATTTTATAAGTTAGGTAAAGTACTCACCTAATGCCTGGCAAATGAAAACGAGGGAAAGCGGCTCGAAGAATGCCGGCAGCTTCCACACTCTCAACAATCCTTTTTCGAACCGACTTTAAAAGTTCATCCACGGAACAGACTTTTGAAATTTTCCAAAGAATATTTTCAAAGGATGAAATAATAATTTGCAACCGAAAGTAAACTCGTATAAATAAAAAGATCAACAGATCTGTTGATTTTGGGTATTTCGCGATATTAGGGTTTTGTGTTATGGATGGTCGCGTCTCGACGCGGAACGCTCGAGTTAGTACCGGTAGGGAGAGATCGTACCTCCCGCCCGCCTAGCGCCGCGCGCTGCTGCGAGCAAAAGGGATGCAGCGAGTGAACCCCCTGGCTCGCGAATATCGCCGCTCAGATCTGCTCGCCAGAGTCTCAAGTGCTCTCCGCCGTTGGCAACGCTCGCACCGAGAGGGAGGGCTCGCACCTCCTCCATTTGAAAACGGCTCAAATAACATCACCCGTCCCGATCCTATTTGAAACTTAAAGCTGTAATTTTAAAATAGATTTTGATATTTGGGTCATGAGATGAACACCTGACGTTCGGCGTCATATCGAAAAACGTATGCCCTCGTTGGCTAGGTGTAGCAAATACCATAACGAATACTTTGGCTGAACACGCGCCATATTATGCAACGTTACGGCTTGTATTGTGCAGTCTGAAAATTTCTCATCCTCCGAGCGAGCTTTCAGACAGTATGCATGCTTTATATGAGTCTAAAAATTACTTATATTGTTGCATATTTTATTTGCGAACAATGAAATAATACGTGCTATTGGCCTATTAGTAATACTTTTAAAACACGTTCATTTTTTAAGTTAAAGTTTTCATTATTGTCGAAAGGTTACGTATGAGTGTCGGAGCTTGGTTACGGCACAGTTAATGTCAGTACATCACTCAATTAAAAAGCTGTACCCCGTATGGTTTATTCCAAATTAGATAAGAGCTTATATTGTGCCATTAGTCACATAGAAAAATTTCGATGACAGCAAAGTAGAAAAAAACATTTGCAAAATCGCAATTTTACAGGGGAGCACATTTAGTAAAAAAATTGTTACCTATGGGTCAAGTACTTTCTAAGAAACTTTTTTTATTGTTTGTATAACAGGTTGTAACAGTATATTGTTGCTTTACTGAATTAACGTGGAAGTATTTTTACTATTAAAAAAAATACGTAGAAGCAGACATCTGATGAATATGAACATTGTACACGTCTGACACATCTACAAAATTTTGTAAAAAACGTGGAATAATTTTTTCATCTTGCTTAGACTTTTTATTTTTTTAAAATATGCTTTACAGTATTACTGGCGATTATAATTTAAGTTTATTAGACATTTTATGGGCGTTTTTTATATTTATATATAAACGGATATCGGGCAGTTGTCTTCTACGTTGAAGTTTTTCAGAGTAAAAAGTACATTTACACTACAAATGTCATTGAAACAACAATATAGCGGTAAAACCTGTTATACAATTAATAAAGAAGGTGCATACTAGAATTTCATAAGTGTCTAACGACTCTGTTGACGTCTTGGTCAATCTGCCAAAGCTCTGAAGTAAAGGCTGAGAAATTCAAATATATTCGTTTCTACTGCGATGCATCTTTGAGTGTAGATGTTTTCCTGTGTGTGCTAAATATTTTTGGTATTTTAAAATTTTTATTTAGACTTGTAGATGAGGTCGATATCACCTCATTTTGTAAAAAAAAAGCATTATCCCAATAAAAATTAAGCCTGTATCTACTTACTTGCCATTGATTCATTCATTAAATAGCTTGCTTGTTGGAAAATCTATATAGGTATATTTTAAATACACACATCTAACGAACGTGAGCAAATATCTGGAAACCCTATAACATTTTCCGCCCAATGACGTGGAATGGTCACGATGAGTACACTGAAACATGAAAGGCCTATTTATAATAGCTTACACGTGGACATTTTAAATCAGTTCAAAATAATATGTTGGTAATATTTTTATCGAAAAGGTATAATGGCTTATGCTTAGTATTACATTAGGCTATGTAAGTTCCTTAATAATTAAAGTGGATATTATTTGAGTTTTGAATTATCAAAGTATTTACAATTAACCCAACAACACTTCATTACTAATTTACACTTATTACAACTTTTTTGTACTTATTATAGTCTCTAATCCTCAATTATTTAATTATAATATTTGCTATTTTTAATTTATTGATTATTGTTTTAAGTAACTTATGAATTTTACTCTATTTTAAAGCTATTAATTTTGTAAAATATTTTAATTTTGTCATAATTATATTATACATTACAACCGTTGATTGTGCATGCTGCCTTAGCCTTTAAGTGGTTGTTGAACATATTAAGGGATCCTAATAATTTTAATTTGTTATAAGATGTGTAAACAACTTTAGGCTGACCCTAAATAAATTAATTAAATTTAACTTTATTCGAAAATATTAATTCAAATCCGTTGTTGGTAAACAATGCAAAATGTATTACTTAAATTTCATAATCAGTCCAAGTATCTGGCTTTCACGATTAATATTATGTTTAGGTTCAAAATTTTGCAAAGTAAGTCAAGGTGTCAATACAGACACTGTATTCATACATCAAGAAATTTAATCACAATAGATTTTATGTAAAATAGAAAATATTCAATATGTTTGGTTCATCATACTTACTGTAACTTGTACAACTATAGTATTTTATTCTATTTTTATTATGGTCCACAAAAATTGGTAAAACCATAGAAATTAAGTACATGCAATCACGAGAGGAGCAGCGATACGATTAAACCCTACTAGAAGTTAACAAGACATGCGTATTAGGCTTACATTTATCTTAACAAGTCAATGAATAGGTATAATTTTTACAGCATAATAATGTAAATATAAAACATTTTAGTGACATTTTGTGCTCTATCAATAAAAGATTAAAGCATAAATGTATTGCTTTATAATAGACAGATAAAAAATAGACACTCTACTATACTTAGAAGAAAATTACAAGCGAAGTCAATATGGCAAACTGAGTAAGTACAAATAATTCGATCGCAAAAGGAAAGGAAGTAAAATGTGGAGTTTAGGTCAAAAGTGCACTTTCGAGTAGTAAAATAAAAAGCACTTGGCGTCGATGAGAGCGTATTACAAGGAAATATTAGAGAGCAATAATAGAAAGAGCCGTAACAATAGAGGGAAAATTCCATCATTTTATTATTTTTGTAACAGTAAACTACTTTTGGGGTCAGACCTCTTCTACTAATGAGGATTTTAAATCTTTTTCAGATGGTTTGGGCTTAAAGCAGTCACATCTAAGCATCCTCAGCTATATAGGTTGCTTCGTCCGAAGTACAACCGATAGTAATTGATGCCTTCGAAAAGTTAGGGGTACTTGCTACAGGGTAGTAATCAAATCTACGAACTCTGCCTTACTCTTAAGAAACTGTAAATGGCCTGCTGAGCTGTCACGGATATGCGTAATATTTGTATCTAGTAAAAAAAATCACAAACATCATATACTATTTCTACGTAATACACATTTTTCTTTACTTTGCATGAATATTTAAAAAAATGTGAATCTAGTATTTGGAGTAAGTACTAAATAATAACTAAGTATCTTGAGTCACTGTAAATGTGATGCCTCATAATTTGTTAGATCTTAATTAAATAAAAAAATATAAATAAAGATGCTATCAGCATTCTTAACAATTTGTAGAGTAAGTATTTTAAATCAGCATAAGCATACACATTACACAAAGCCATAAGTGAAAATAATTTTAATATATTTTGGTGGCTTTTGTATCACGCGTTAGTAGTTTATGCGCAACACTTCCTTGGCACTGAACATAAAAATATTTTATGTAATACAATATTACTAATATTATTATTCCAAAATAAATATTATTTAAGTTAATATGACATTTTTAATTAAGTGAAATCTTCAAAAGTTTCAAAGTCACTGAAATGAAATCTTCCAATAAAAACGTTTCCAAAGTTATCGTTTACATTACGTCCTTTGTCATAATGTTGCCTCTTATATTATTTACATGATGTGAGCATTTAAAAGAGCAATATGTGTGCATCGGGCGGAATTTGCTGGCGAAACGAGCAAAATGTAAACAAACTACCATCCGGAACGTTCGGAACTCTTTTTGTTTCAATCGGCGTAAGTATTTTTATTTAAACAGTTGAATTGATAAACGACACATAAAATACATTTTATGGAATTAATTTTTAATAGCTCGTATAAATTTTAATTATAAGTACAAACATTTGCAGCAGTGTTGGATTTGAATATAGGCCGTGGCTTAAAGCGTGACACAATTAAGGACAACTTTCTAAAAATTTAAAACAGGACCTTTTTTATAAGTAACCATCCTGTTAATTACTCGTATGTATGAATTGTTTGCATTAGAAAATTTTGCTTCTTGCTCCTTCAAAATAGGCGCCGAACGCGGGACATGCGAAGAGGCACAGGGTGAGTAGCTTATGCTTAAGAAAATTATAAAAGTAACATTGTTTTGCAGTTGCAAATCTTTATTAATCTACACTTTGCTGTGAAATCACTTATAATAATCAGCCCTGTATTATACTTCGCCATTGTTGGTCTCGGGCCTACTCTACACTGAGAGGGATTAGGCCTTAGTCCACCACGCTAGCCTAGTGCGGGTTGGTAGATTTCATACATCCTCAAAATTCGTACCGAGAATTTCTCAGGTATGCAGGTTTCCTAATGCTGTTTTCTTTCACAGTTAAAGTAAGCGAAAATTCACAATGAATACACACATTTTGAAAAGTCAGAGGTGTGTGCCCTTAGGTTTTGAACTTGCGGACATTCGTCTCAGCAGTCCGTTCCTTACCCAACTAGGCTATCGCCGCTTAAATGTAAACACGAATGTGAAATCACTTGCAGTAAGTTAATTACTCTCAAGCTATTCCCAGGCACCGGTGCTAATATGGCTTGAGTCTGCGGTAACTACAAAATTAACGTATTCACTTTTACAAACAGTCCACATGCTAAATTTACTCATCTTGAGAGTACACTATCGCTTTGAAATATGGCGCAAATGACCATACCTGACTATACGCTTGATCAGTTAATGTATTGTAATACAATATTATATTCAATTTAATTTCGAAGAATATAGAACGTAAAAAAACCTCTCAGTGACTGCGCATTCGAAGTAATGAAAATCCGTCACGTGTTGTTGGTTGTCGACCATTTTTTATTTAAACTTTCCATTCTAAAAAAAGAATTCAATCGTGGCATGAAAAAAAAAGGGAAATTCCATCAGGACCGTTTAAACTGTCTCCGAACGTAATTTATATACTAAAAGTAAATATAAAATTTATTTAGAGTCACTCGTAGGAAACTTTCACCGATTGGAGTTTCGACATTAATTAAAAAGTAAAGTAAAGTCTTTTTAGTTCGTATTTCTTTTTATTTATTTTGAGGTTTATAAGTAATAATATAATATTATAATAATCAGCCTTACATTGTATATTGTCCGACGGCTGGGCCCGCGATTATTTTACTACTGAGAGTCTAGGCTATGGTCCACCACGCTGGTCTAGTGCGGATTTGCCAATCCGCACTAGACCAGCGTACTGTTCACATACCCTTAAAATTCTCATAAGGAAGTTTTTAGGTACGCAGGTTTCCTCATAATCATTTTCTTTATTTAAACCGTAAGCAATAATTGAAAACAATAAAGACATAAGTTGCGAAAAGGCAAACGATCGCAACCTTAGGTTTTGAACCGGCGAACATTCGTCCTACAGTCCGTGTTACGCGGAACTAAGCTAACGCCACTTGAGAAATAGAATTATGAATAATGCCTTTTTAAAATGGCTTTACATTACAATAGAATTTCGACGATAATTACACAGCTTAATGAGAATTTCTTGCGACCGACTATTATCAAAATATAATATTGATATCACACACGCTTTACTCAGAAGTCTATATTTCGCCTATATTATAACATGGATTTGTTTGATAACGTAAGACAAATAAACTCATCAAAACTTTGACAACCATCGAAATATACTTCTGAACATCTGGGAAACAATTTAGCGTTGAAGTTTCATAACACTTAATGGAATACTGTACCATAAATAAACATGAACTGAGTCTGATTTAAATAATCACACGATTGTAGAGACTAGGGGATATTTAAGACAAACGAATTAGTATTTTACAACTTGAAGAATAGGGAAAAGTAAATGGTAGGAAGAGTAGTTTGTTTATTTAGTGTTAAGTGCCAGTTTGAAACATTATTAAATCTACTCGGAATTAATTTGGCCCAGCAGCCCTAGCACACACTTACTGTCTATTATATTCCTGTTGGCACTAACGGCTAAGTCAAGACATTGATGTATTTAGACTCGGGACATCCCTCTGGCGACACCGTCTAAATATTGGCCACCTCTATTGGAAATAGACCAACCCTATTTATATAATAACCTCCAGTTCCTTCGTGAACTTTAAAGGTTAAAATAACAGGTAATATAAAAGCCATAGAAATTATCACAACACAAACGTCTCGGAAATAAAAATCATAAGAGCGGATACAATACAAACGTCGTAACTTAAGCAAAAGTAAGAGCAACTGTGACTGTTACTGTCAATGAAAAAACCGGTGGGTATATATTAAATTTTAGATAATCAAATATACTTATATCACTGCGATAGGCCTGTTTAGCGAGTTCAGGAGAATGACAGCACGCGTGCCTTCGCATGACACTTTTCATTATGTCTCGCGCGTGCTGATACCCCACAAATCGATTTTGACACACTTCCTGCATGATTGATGAACCTGTTCTACCTTTAATTCCTTTTTTAATAAGATAATTTCTCTAATATCAGTTATTCAACGATGGGATAAATTATTTAAAATTCAAATTAGCTAAATGCTATACAGAGTGGAAACGTCAAGTGTTAATAAAAGTGTTATCGGAAAACCAATTAGTTATGTAGGAATCAGGATGCCTGGTGAATTAACATGTATATATTTATAATATATTTAATGTTATCAATAAAGGTATAAGTCTTTACTTTTAATTATTTGTTTGTGCCATCATAGCGGTATATCCCACTTAAGGCATCCTTTATTAATCATAAATTTTATAATTAGGCAGGTACTTAACTATATTTATACTTTTATTTAACTTTGTTAACATGTGAACAAGTTGTTCAATGACTAATAATTACCAATAATTAAAAATAACTTGTAATAAAGCCACAATGCTTAATTAATATTGTCAAGCCTGAAACAGAGACATTTACATATTATTTTTGAATTATGGAAGTTAGTAGGTAACACTTAAAAAACTACCATAAAAATTACTTCAATTCCAAAATACGACTACGATAATTTTTGCTTAGAAATTGCTAGTGAATGTCTTTAATAATCGAATTTAACGTATG
>NW_023593588.1:0-21701 GCF_014839805.1 Manduca sexta
GCGTTTACTGCCAACAAACATTCAAACATCTACACACATTCAATTTAAAATTTTACCCCGATAATATGATTGAGTTACCGATAGCAAGTACCCCTGGTGATACAGCCCTTTCCATCCCAAGATACCTTTTCTCAAGGGATAAAGGCATGATCCCACGTGACAGTGTTATTTGATTTAACAAACACGTATTTGTATAGCCGGTGACATAATTCCGCAAGTCAGTTGTCAGTGAAGCGCGGCGGGATTTGAACTCTTGCCATCGCGCCGCGTGCGCAACACTGACTCACCGTGCAATACGTTTCGACACACGACAGGAATATTTCATTGATTTCCTAGTGTATTGCGTTCGTTTCATTGTCACAGCGTAGCGTATTCTGGCTTCCTTAGTTCTACATTATAACGATAACTCAAAAATACACATACAGTTACACTTATTATCCCCGAAGGTAGGTAGAACGCAACTGGTGCGACCACTTTTCGTAGTGTGTATTCCGACCCACGTGATAGGGGCGAGGCTATAGCCATCGGGCGCAAATTCCAGACTCCGGGCTGATACTGAGTAGAAAAACCAATGTCACTTTACCCGACCCGGGGATCGAACCCGAGACCAGTACTACAGTCGTACCGTAATACAACTACGCTAGCGAGAATTAAGAAACAAAAATACATTAATTACTCGAAATTTAACAAGCCTTTTAATGCTTAAATATTATGAATGACCTTAACACATATATTGACAAAAGTACAGTTTCTACTGAGCTTATGACATCTGAGGTGGGCGGCAAATGTATATCAGACATAAATACAAGTTTATTCGAATGGGGAAACTCGAACATTTAATTTTGTTATCTGTATAACGAATCCAGAAACCAGTAGGTAAAATTATACTTACATTAGTACTAGAAAAAATAGATCATAAACAATAAACGTATTTAAAATTTAAACCAAATTAGTAACTACACATTAAAACAACAAATAACTGTATCAAAAATACAATACTATACAATGAAAACTGGTAGAAAGCTAAAACTAAGATACCTATAAAACAAAAATAGCATATTTATTTTATGTTTTCATTAATATTTTTACATCTAGCCACCCCAATCCAACTGTCAACGAAAATTGTTTACCATCGCTCGGGAGATTTCGTCCGAGACGTAGCAACACCAAAAAGTCAATTTTCTAAATATAAACCGCGTCCCAATTAAAGACCGGTGGCTTGTAACCCGACACTTTATTTTTTATTAAAATCTGAAACAAGGGTATTTACATCGTAAGGATAAAGCATGATTTATAATTATATACGAATTTATAAATTTAACGACATTTAGATAATGAAAGATTTCGATGCAAATTAAACTATGAAAATTACTATATAACATTTGCTTGTATAAAAATATTATATAGTAATTTTCATATTTATAATAATATCGTAATAAATAACGTATACTTAAGTTTACATATTATGCAAATTTAACTTATGTTTCTCATGTATAAAATAATTTTGCGTTGGTTTTACCGTTAAATGTGGAACAATGGTAATTGTTAAAAGAAACATGAATAGGGCAGAAAGGATACGGTTGAAAAATTACATATTCAAAACTGTTTTAATTTACTCTTTGTGTGCCTAACTATATTTACTATATAATATAACATCTATAATAAAATATACTTTCAATTATTTTAATTGTTTCAAATGGTTTTTCAAAGAGGCAATAAACACACCGAAAAAAAGCTCATATAAAACTGATTTATTTGTGGAATATTTTCTTCAGTGCGTTTCTCCTCTAGTTTATATTTAGGGCTATAAAATGTTTATTGTGTCAAAAACTTGTGAACGCGCGTGGAGATGATGTCAAACGCGAAATAACATCAGGTAAGTCGGATAATATAACTAGGAGTACAGAGATCGTAAAAGTCATTTTACAATGAAAAATTATGATAGCTAATCACGTATATTTGTTCAACGGATTTGTATGAAAATTTGACGCACATTAAGTACTTGTTGGATATACATATCAAAAGCTTTAAAGGCAATCATTTCTAAACGACAAATATACCGAAAATGAATTATTGATATAATTTATAATCGATTATTTTTCTGCGTCATTTGATCTAGGTTTTGTAGGTCTAGGACAATTTTGATACCATTAGACTATATCTTTATTAAAATAAAAAGTTGAATTGTTATGAATTTTCGCATTTAAAATCAATACTTTAACGCAATCTACTCAAAAATTTACTGATTGTCTTTCAAGTCGATATGGACCCAGTTTCATTCCAGAAAAATGCATTTTAGGTTTTAGGTCGGGTTATTAATTTATCGCATGTGGGGCTGAAATCAGAAGCTAACATAGTTTAAAAAATCTTCCAATGTAGAAAAATATTATTAATTTAAATTTTACTTTCAAAAGATTCACGAAGTCTAATTACTTTTCTAGATTTCCAAGAACGTTTATTTTTACCTACGACAGAATTAATTCGCAGGAAACACGGGTGTTGTTTTGCGAGTTACGGATTGCGACATCACGGTTTCAAGTAGAAATGACACCGTTTGGATTGACGGATTTTTTGGGCAAATATCTTTATATTCTTTTCTTTGGTATTTAAAAATACGTGTGCAGTCGTATGGGAACTATTGAATTTATTTACCAATATATAATTTTTTGCGTATTTGTGTACAAAAAATGCAACAAACTTTTTTCATAAAACATTTTTGATTAGATTAGTTCATAACTTTTCGTAATCTTACAAAATCGTTTAAAATATTAGATACCTCTTTCTATATTTTTATCAATTATTTTAAACCTTGTGCGTAGCTACCGTAAAATGTGGAAAAGCATCCGCAATTGCTCGGCGATGTAAATATTAATTCAAAGTATAGATCGTGTCAGTGAAGAGATCTTTCTTATTAGTTCGCGACATAGGTATTATGCAAATAAAAAAAAAGAAGTTTAATTAAAACAATGTCTGAATAAAGCTTCGATTGCATCGTCTTCTACAATTTCATCCTAACTGATCAAAATAAAAAATTCACAAGTACATCTGGAATCAATTTCAACACGTCGGTAATGCGCGTATGTTACACGTGAATTCGCTGTGTTTACAGTATATTTGGCTTTTGAGTGGGCGTGCGAATGACGTGGCTTATTAAAATGTTCGCATCTTAGAATATCCACGCAACGTCTAAACCTAAACTGTGGAGATGGTATTGAAATTTCATTGTGCATTCACCTTTATACTAAATTCTTTAAATTTCCTTTATGAATTAACAAAGGTTTACAATATTAACATTTCCGTAGTTGTGTTTATATAGTAGGGGTATCGGAGGGAGGGAGGCTGCTATTTGATACGTAGCTCGCCCCTACTGTACTAAGAATGAGCATAGATGTTAAAACAGTTGTTATGTCAACTATATTTCCGCCCCATGACTTGATAGGCTTGCTGCTATTATGAATTGTACAAATTTAACCTAGGAATCCAATCAGTACCTTCTTCTTTCTTCTACTACGAAGAAAACGCTGTTTTCGAAAACTGGTAATTAAATTACTGCGTTGAAATATCCAGAATAAAACTTATTTTTCTTTGAAATATACCAGAATAAAAATCACGCCAAAATCAGTTCAGCCCTTTCGGACACCTATACGACTCAATTAAAATGTATAAATACATTCTCATTTCATTTACTCGTTAGTTCGTCGTCCAAGACAATTGAATTATGACTGACCGAAGCGGCCACGATAATGTTTGTAACCTTCCCAGTACGTTGATACTGTCCACGACATTGAACCCTAGCCAGCTCTCGATTCCTCTGACTTAAGGTCACATCTGGAAATTTATCATATCATTGCACATTCTTCGTAAAATCTATGAGGTCTTGCAAATGCCAATGTGCCAAATTGCCAACTCCCGTACCTAAGAAAAAATGATTTGTATTTCAAAAGTAGTTTTGCTAAAGGAAAATATTTTGATAATATTTTCAAAAGATGACGTCTCTCCTTGCTTAGTAAGATCTTAAAATCTAGACATACATTTGATGTTTCTAGAATGTGGTGAACTATAGTTATTTTCTATTTGTATGCAATTATGACCTTTACTGTCTACCACTCAAGCTTTCAGTTGCTTAATCAAGAGAACCCTTAGAAATACTTTGCCCTTTTCGAATTAATCAAAACCCAGTCATTCATTAATATTAGAATGAAGTGATGAAGCTCTATCTATAGCATTCACAAAATAAATCGTTTTGTAGCAAGATATTGTTTTAACTATACTAGCTAAAACTAGTGTGAAGATGTTTGTAGTTGGAACGAGGAAAATAAAGATTAATTTTGATTTTGATACGTACAGGTTACAACGTAATTCAAAGATATTTGGTATTGTTGTTACTTTTATTACAGGTTATTTGCTTAAGGTGAACTCTACAAAAAAAATAGTACATTATTTTGATTCATACAATGCAGTTCAAATATAATTAGTTAGGCTCAGTTTTATTACCGGCTGCCTGGTTCCAGGAAATAGACATGGAACGCAATATCCAAACAGGAATCTAGGCCCGAGCAAATATTTTCGGCTCATATGAAAATTAAAAACAAGACTGATATGTATTACAGTTAATGATAATAACATCGCAGTTGTTAGTCAATGTCGTAAAGCAGGTGTATAACAAAATAATGGTTGCGTAAAATAAGTGTAACGTTAAAGAGAAATGGTTTGGTCGCGCACGAATCTCGATTACTAACGCTCTGTTTCCCCGTAACTATATCGTTTGCTTCTCACGATACTTACTATTATATTTTCTATTGTAATACATTTGTTACTTTCCTGTATATTTTAGGTTCCTGAATATTTTTGATCTGGGAAACACAAAAGTATTTAAGCAAAAGGTAAATTAAATGATAATTAAATTATTGCAGATATTTCTGATTCGTACTGTTTTTCTGCCTTAAATAAGACTTTTAGCTGTGTAGGATCCACTACTGTCCCATCCTTAACATCAAGCAGTATTATATTATTAAATTGTTCTTCAACTACCATTTTCAATTAATGACCCCAATCGCTTTTTGAACTATCTCAAAAATAGACAAATCAGAACAATTTTTTTGACAAGCCAATTTATGATTCATTTTGATTGGTTGATTCACGGAGTCGATTTGGAGATTGGGATACTTTCTTAAAAATAGCTGTTAATGATATTGCAATTTATGCGTGATCAGGACATGACGTTAATTAATAATGTCACATGGTATTAATATTGAATGCAGTCAAGTTAAAAAACTGTACTCCTCTTTACGCACCACAGACCAATAAGCTCACTTTGACTAAACCAAGGAACTATCGGACTCGAATGACTGCCACATCAATAGAAATTAGAATAAGAGACAATCCAGTAAGCAATAACCGCTGACATTTCAATGAACTCAAATGGCAACTTTGCCCGAGTCGGTATTGATAAAGATTTGCACCTGGGACCTTTTGGCAGCCATCCCGAGTACCTAAAATAAGACACGAACTAACTTCATAATAGAACTAGTTCTAAGAACCGTGTGCAGTAAGTTTAAAGTCTATTTGCCCTTTCTTGTGATTTATTTCAGAGAAACTTCTACACATTTATGACCCCAAAATCTACAAATCATGTGCTGGATTTTAGAACTACATTAAAGGTAGCTAAGATTTCAGAATGTCCAAATAAATTCTCAAATCATAAAATCAGTTTGTTTTGGCATGTAAGCGAAACCAAAACCATTCGTATCACAAGTGCTTGTGTTATTTGATAGCTAAAATAAAAAAACAGAAGGTCTTATAATTTCTCTATTGATCATTTTCGTTTTGTAAGACCGTCAGGGGACCCATAATTCGTTGAGCAAGCGTTACAGCATTAAATCGTAATCCTGTACTCGGATAGCGTATTACAGCTATTAAAATCACGTGGATTCCACGAAACTTTGTACGCGAAGTAAACTTAAATCGTACGCAAATTCACAATCGAAAGGACAAAGTATTTTCGTCTTGATAAATTGCTAGAGCCGTGCCAAATTCTCACTCATTTAGTTCAGTATTTATGACATGATTTAGTAGTAAACAAAATTTACAAATAGTCCTGGTCTATAATATGTTTAAACGAAAAATAAACTTTAATAGTGTTGGCTTTAAATTTCGAAATAATATATCATAAATACATACTGCATGATATAAATACTATATAACATATAAAAATTACAGGAAGAAAAACCAATTCAATATATAAAAAAATCGCGTTAAAATGCGTTACCCCAAAATCGGGGTAAATTCTGCCACGCGGCAACACCAACGCACCTGCAGTTATGCGCCCGCGCACGCAGTTCCTATTGGTTAATTTTAACACGAAGCTGTTATGTCACAGACAATAGTCGGACACTCCATTTGGCCGGTTTAAAATATAACCGATGCATTTCCTGGTTGTTCTCATGTCTTGATGGTTTTGTAGTCGCCTAGTAACAGTTAACTGCAGTTGGGTCGTTTTGATGTGTTTATGGGTCATGTTATGGGGTTTCGTTGTTAATATCTATGTTTTACGATCTTAATTTATATCGATGACTAATGGTGGTAAGCACAATTTTCTATGAACACTCACAGTGTCAGAGCAATTGCGTGCTTACTGTGAATGAAAAGATTGGAATATATTTTTGGTCTATGAAAATCTGATCGAAAGGCAACAGATAAGTCTAAGTTTACAAACTTTGACAATACATTTTATATGTCAGCTCTACATAGTATATTTTACGATAATTTTGTCGGCTCTTTTTATAGTCTGGTGTGAATAAGTCCTTGTATACTTCTCCCCAATTTTCTCGTGGTACTACCACCCTATCAAGCCACATGAAGTGGCAAAAACAGCCACGCTACCAAACTATTTAATTGTTAGAGATGCTAATGCGATGAAATGGAAATCAGTAATTATCGAACAAATAGTTGCGTTTAGCCACGCGCTAATGAACGCCCGAAGATATCGTAACTGGAGTAATTGGAAAATTGATTGATATCGGTTATGTTTCTTGTTAAATAATTGTGTTCTGTAATTGTTTGAATGATTTATAAGACGGTTTTTGTTGGTATTTATAAGAGTAAGTCTATTTTAACTTAATGACGAGGGCAATCTCTGAGAAATCGCATCAAGGTTCCTCGCACCTGAAATTAATATTATTTTATATTAAAAGTCAAGCGGTGTACTTTTTCGGAAAAGAAAGCAGTTAGTTGATCCACAACTTGACCTATTTGTATACCATATATCATCCAAAGAAACTCAGAGGTTTTCATGTTATGCGTTAATAAACATCTTCACAAACTCAAATTTAAAGCATAAAAGGAATCAACAAAGTCATCAAAATCTTGGATAATGTTATACATGACATTGGCGAAGGGTGATATATAGGTACTACGAATATGCATAAATGTGGTCTGCAAATCTTTAAAATGATAATAAGATTTTGCATAAGTTACGAAAGGAAAGCCGCCACGAATCGGATGATATCAACAGTTCACCACTGACATGATTATGGAATCAGGAGTCATTTTTCGTCGATCAATCCGAAACGATATGAATGCTTATCTAACTACACTAGATATGCGGCAACCCGACACCTCGCATCCTCGTGCCGACCACACAGCCTATATCAGGCCAGATGTCACTGCCTTATACTTAAGAATTATCTAATTATCTATATGACGTCACGATGAGGATAATGTTGGGTTCCTGTCCACTGGGATTAGTTTATGATAAATTAGTGAGGTGTGAAACTGGATTGGAATGAGTCAAGCCTGCATCTTAGGTCAAACCCTCTGTGAGAAGCTTCTTTTTGGAATTCTATCTACTGGCATGAGGCTATGATAAATTGAAGGGATACAGGATGAAATGAGCTTCAAGTGGACTCACTTGAAGCTCATTGGCATAAAATACCAGGCATAAATACCTATCCTATCCTGGCATAAAATACCTATAGAATGACTATTCTATAGGTATTTTATGCCACATTAATAACCTGATACTAGATACAACTGTTTAAAATAAAACTGGCGAGATCTAGAATAACAGAAGAGATCTATACACTTGCGTTAATATTAAGGAGTAAGCTAGATATCTTCGGTAACGCCGACAAATCAGGAGTCAAGTGCGTCTTACAATGTTATTGCGGTTATCATAATTCATTCAGTTCTCTAGAGTTATATCATCTCAGTGGTATGGTGGTATTCCGATTTGGGACAAATAAAAATTGATTTTGATTAAACATAACTATGATGAATTTTGCTTTGTGGATTTGGATGTTACAGAAAAAGCCTTTGAACATGTAGATACTTCCAGCACAGGTTTTTATCGGCGTGACGTCAGAACTAAGGTCTAGTGTTGGTATTTATAAAAATATAATTACTTATAACAATCTTCCCATCTTCATAAGGCTGTTCAGAACACGTTGAAATGTGAGCTCGTAAAAGCGATCAATACATTTCTCGAAAGCATGATTCACGCTAAGGAATTCTGCAAGCCATAACTAAAGAAACGTTTGGTCGGTGACATCACCGGAGTCAATTCGCTGGAGCACCTGGATAGGGTGGTTTGTGTTTTGTACTTAATGCTAGCCCCTCTCGTGTGACTGTTGATTCGAAATAAGTTACAACTCACACAATATTTTTGCAGGTTTTGGTCTATTTGGGTGCTAAAGGACATTGAACTTCGTTTAGAGTTTTCTGCGTTATGTCTAAGAAATACTCAATTATCTTCAAATGAGTATAAACGAAGTAGGATCAAGCAGCAAATAATGCAAAAAAGAGATGTGAAAACAGTACCAAAATTGGTTGAAAAATGGCAGAAATTAATATTTTATATAAGGCATGTGGCTGTGGCGACATCTTTCCCCTTCAGGCTTCCATATTGTAATGATGGTGACGTTATAATTTCCTTCATTCATCCCGTATGTTATGCGGGATGATAGAAGTAAATGAAAGTCAAGTCAGTTTTCAAATTTTTATACCTGATTATAAAATTTGAAAGACTTACAATTATAATTAATTAATCACAATTAAACAATTTAAGGGCGATCGTATCGCTTACCATCAGGCGAATGGCAAGCTCCTCTCGTCACCCAAATCAATAGAAATAAAAGCATATTTAAACTTCATTTTAATTTGTATCCCTTATTGTCATTTGATTTTATTAAATTTCCTGACCAGACCTCTCTCCAGAACTCCGGTCTGTACAATAATTATCAACGAGGTACACTCATCGGCCGCAAATTTCATATAAAAAATATACGAGAATGAGTCAGATGTGGTGTTTTGTTGTTGTGTACTAGTTATTTTGTTGCCTGGAATCCTTCTAGTACCTTTTAGGACTACTAAAGGCTTTTAGATTCATTTTTAAGACCAAACGACAACCCTCTTCGGATAGCACAATAAATACTAGCTATGAACTGACTTGGAGTTCGAAATAATCCACGATTTCACTTAACAAAGCTAAGGAAGCAATTGCGAAAGGCCGTACAAAAAATTTCAAACGTTGACCACGGTAAAAGTAATGGCAGTTAGTTTTTTCTTGGACATACTAATGCTCGCGCATGTAGGTCACGCAACGAGACAGCCACTACTGTTGTTTTTGTTGCGTTCCTGGAGCATTATCTGGTTAATAAATTCTTAAACTAAGTTTAGACTAGTTGTGGCAGCAATATATTCCTCAAGTACTTCCACATTCATCAAATATTGAAAAAAAAATACAAAATTCAAAGCTAGTTACCTGCTTCAACAAAAACCTTTCGATTTTGTTCAGAAGAGAAAAAAACAACCAATACTTAGTGAAATGGCGACGTTTAATCTACATAAATTGCAAATAGATTCTCCAAATACAGCTTGATGAAATAAATAAAATACAAATACAATTCTGAAATTGCACATAGATTCTCCACTGGATAAAAATGACAATCGGTCGCGGCAAAATTTAATTGCGTTACGCTTTAGATATTCACAAAACATAACTACTATCGAAAATTTAATAAGGTTTCCTTCACTCTGTTAATTCTTACCACCTCTGAGTCACTAACAGTTGTAACTGTTACCGACAAAATGAATGACGTACCTTAGACAGGGTCATTGACGTTCATTAACTCTATATATTTCCTCTTTATGAGTAATTTGTATTTAGAGTAGATCTGGAGGAAGTTTTTTTGGGGGTTCACACTACTATGCATATAAGTAGTAGATGTATAGACAGAACACTCTACTTCCAAACAAAGACTACTCTTTGAAGGGTTTGATTCGGGTTAGGTTTAAAAGCTTCACTGGTTTTCGAACTAACTCCTTTCGGGTTAATCTAATAAAAAATGAAACAATGACTACCCTTTGGGAGTTTGACGAGGGTTAAGTTTAAACCCTTAACCAGCTTTCGACCTTTTGGGTTAAAAATATTGCGAAAACCGATTAACCTATTGCCCCATTTAATAGATTCCACCCTGAGGCAATTCTTGTGCGCTCGGTCTTCAAACGAATGCACGTCCATGCACGAGAGAACATTTGTCGTGGGCCGAGCCACACAGTTCAGAGTATACCTCTTCGTTTCACTTACACATTGAGGCCTTAAAGTGCCTGTATATTTCCCCTATTTATCCTAGGCAGTTCCTAACCTTCCCTAAGTAAACTTTCTACTCTCCACCGTGCCTCTGCAGTCGCAAAACCAGGGAATTCCTTTATCCAGTTCGAAGGATTCCATGATTTTGACTGCAGTTACGCTTACCAAAACCAAACCTGTATGGTAAACATAAAATATTTTACGCTACAAGAAAATAATCTAACTATAAAGATTAATAATAATAATAACAGCCCTGTATTATATACTGTCTCACTGTTGAGCACGGGCCTCCTCTACTACTGAGAGGGATTAGGCCTTAGTCCACCACGCTGGCCCAGTGCGGATTGGTAGACTTCACACACCCTCGAAAATTCCTATAGAGAATTTCTCAGATATGCAGGTTTCCTCACGATGTTTTCCTTCACCGTTAAAGCAAACGATAATTCACAAAGAAAACACACTTAATTTTTTAGAAAAGTCAGAGATGTTTGCCCTTAGGATTTGAACCTGCGGACATTCGTCTCGGCAGTCCGTTCCACAACCAACTAGGTTATCGCCGCACAAATTGAAAATAAAGATTACCAAGTTACTTTGGTCCTAAAATATAGAGCATTACTATAAACAAGACAAATACAACAGATTCGAGCTATAACAAGCACTAATAACTCGTACGATAAGTCACGTACCAACACCGAATAATGTTTATAAAAACTAATCGGAGTTGACAATACACGTGTATTGTACGTGAATCAGCCGTGTTATGCCTTTGTGGAGACAAAGACAATATCGTGCGGTACTTTTTGCTGCAGACCAATTACCAGCCAGGGACCTTATTCGCTATGACAGTGTAGACTCGTAATTTTTGTTGGTGGAATAGTTTATATCCGTCCGGATAGTGACCACCGTACGTGTTAAAACCCGTCATAATAACCTAATGTATCGCGATCCTGGATCAGCCTGTGTATATCCGGCAGGCCGGCATAATTGTGTCGACTGTCGGTTATCATCTCTCATCAGTCGACATTCTATTGGACCCAAATCCATCCATCAGGTGCAGTGGCGTCACTTTTCGTGCCCTTAATAAAAAAAAATATACGTCCGTGTTCATTTATCCTCGTGAAATTAGCGTGGAATTTTTCTGTACGCCAATTTCACGAGCTGACTAATTATGTAACGTGACATATATTTCATATTTGTTGAATTTCGAAGTAAACTGTAACGCAAATACTAAAAAAATATATACCGTATGAAAGTAAAGAGAAACGCACTAAAATAAATATTAGCCAGTTCATAACAGCTTCGTAGAAGCGCCTTTTATTTTTTGAATAAAAATAAATTAATATACTTTAATATAACACAGTGAGATATATTTCTGGGATAAATATTTTGGGCGGGAAAAGTTGCCTATAGCAATCAGGAGTAGCTTTATATGAGTGAAAAATGAATCAAAATCGATTTAGTAGTTCCTGAGGTAAGCTCGTTCAAACAAACTTCACCTTTACCTATACAGGGACATTTTGACATTGTGTTACTAAATGAAACCACATATTCGTCTTCACCTCTGCTGACATTGTGCCAAAAATCATCCATAATAACTAATATTTTCACCACAAATTCTGGTTTTAGTTTTCTGATTTTTTCATCATTTGTAGTTAAATGCGAATATGGCGTATGCGTGAGTGTATTTCTGACTGATAGTATGATGTTGCCGCAGCGAAGAATTCTCTTATAGTAATAGTGACATGAGGGTGCGTTATATTTAAAATACTTTTTATCAATATTTATTTTGTTCGAAACTTACACTTTTTTATTCTACATCTACGGCTCAAGTAACTTATTATATTATTATTTCCAAGTAGATAAGTATGTGGTTTCATTAAGTAACGCAATGTCAAAATGACCCGGTATATTAGTATAGATTTTATCTCCTACGTTAGGTAACTGGGGCCAGACCTTACACGTTAACATTAAGATAAAAGTCATTATTAATGCTCAAGCCACATTCCACAGCGCATTGCTTCTCGATTAATCACAAACAAACAGTATCGACAATAACGTTTGAACCTAATTCAATTGGGTAACAATTGAGCCAATTGTCAACAGTACTAGATTGTAGTTAACTTATAATTTATGTTAACGGAACGTATTGAAAATAATTCAATATATTTTTTATTGCTTTGAATGACGAGACGAGCTTGCCGTTCGCCTGATGGTAAGCAATAGGATCGCCCATAAACAGTGGAAACACCATCCAACACCTTGAATTACAAAGTATTGTTTGGTATTCCACTGCGCTCGCCATCTAAAACATGATATGTTAAGTCTTATTATGTCCAGTATTACACTAGCTACAATGCATTCATTAAGTTTATTTGTTGTAAAATGTAAATGTTTTTCTACTCATTATCAGCGCGGAGTCTGGAATTTATGCTACATATGTCGTTAGGCGCGTACTATCGCATCATAAGACAGAATACACGCGGCGGAAAGTTGCGCCTCTGCCTACCCATTCGGGAGTAAAAGGCGTCAGTGAGTGTGAAATGTGTAATATGTATCTAAATATATATATAACTCAAAGGTCACTGACTGACTGACATAGTGATCTATCAACGCACAGCCCAAACCACTGGACGGATCGGGCTGAAATTTAAGATTGGAGCTACTATGATGAAGACGTTTGCTTAAATAGGATTTTGATAAATTCAACCCCCATGGGGATAAAATTAGTTTGAACCTATCAGTACCGGGAAAATATGTAGCAAGACTTTTATCATACAGTGGACTTTTATCCCGGAAAACTCTTTCAGGCGAAGCCGCGAGCAAAAGCTAGTCAATAAATAAGTCACTGTTTGATATCGAATATATAAAGGCTGATCCCAGAATGCGACATACTTATGGGAACTATTACGGCGAGATTTACATTTGTGTTAGGCTTTATCTGTGTATAATTTTCGTACATTATTTTTTTTAAAATATTAAGCCTTATTCACATAATTTTACGGTCTAATGTAGACAAAAAAGTGAGAGAAATAATGAGAGCATTAAACTTTTAATTAAAAAGAAAAGGATTTAAAGTAATCAGTCCGAAAAGTAACGTGAACTTGAGGCCGGAGTGCGAATATGGCGGCCCAACAGACCATGAACAAAAAGAACGTAAAGACGTTTCATTCAAACATTTTGTTTGTATTTCAAGTGCATGCTTATTATCTTTGGAAAGCGACGGGTGATGCAAAGTACTGTACTCTGCAGTAAAAATTACAGCTTTAAGAGAGAACAAAGCATATGATATAGATGAATGATGAATGAATGAATGAAACGGAAATAATTCTTTAGGATAAATTCAATCCATTATTTATTTATTTATTTACACTTTCTTGTACACCAGAGACATAGATCATGGAATAACATAATAAAAAAAAGTACAAATGGCGGTCTTATCGCACAAGGCAATATCTTATGGACAACCATTATATCAGTCTAAGCTCAATGTAATCTTCGCTGCTAAGTATGTTTCTTTCTATAACCCGTGAAAGACTCGAGATGTAATCTTTCATTTATCCATTTAAAATTTTGGTTCCACAGCAGGCACAATCTTTGCCAAGAGTCTTGTCAAGATAACTACAGGTGGGCCTGAGTATCAAATAGGATCAAAGAAATTGTAATTAACACAGTATCTGGTTACTTATTACTGCAACATGTTTGTTTTGGCTCTGCTTTCTATGTTGGCATCTCTGGTAACTCGCGTTCTAATTGAAGAGCAAACTTTTAATTGCATGACCTGGATTCAATGTTGAAGCTAAGCACGTAGACTTTAAAAGAGGGCATTTCTTGATAATATATGTCATGACTAGCTTTTGCTAGTGCCCGCGTGAAGGAGTATTCCGGGATAATTTTGTTTCCCGACTAACTTGATATGTATCGTTATATTATGAACAAACTACACCAAATCACTATAAATTACAGCCTATATGTTATTATGATGTATAATCAATATTACTGTAAAGTGTCATCCAAATTCGTTAAGTAGTTTTTTCGTGAAAGAGGAACAAACACATACATCCTCACAAACTTTCGCATTTAAAATATTAGTAAGACAATGGACGACTGTACACTATCGTATAAGGTAAAGCATTCAAAAAGGGGAATAGGAATAAACTCAAGGGATAAATAAAATAATTATATCTAACTACTCTAGACTAACTTATCAAATGGATAGCCAAATCATTTTGATGCGGATTAAAGTTGAGCTTCATCAGGTCAATTCGACCTAAATATTTTCACCCCAGATCACCTTACAAGTATCGAGAGTCCGCAGTAAGGGCCACGAGATCATTAGCCAGAATTACGAATAGCCACCGGTACTTGTGTTTTGTACTGTACATTACACACGTAATACAAGGTGGCACTAACAGCTCTTTGTAGGTTACGATATAACGTATATAAACGTGGAAATGTATTGAGATACATACCTTACTTATATTAGAAAAGGGAAAATTTGTGTCGATGTTTGCATGTTTGTCAAAAGTAAAGGCAAAAAATTTCGGTTCGGTCTTGAACGAAATTTGATAAGGAGATACAATGGTTTAACATATAACCTATTTATTTTTATCGAAGTCGTGGCAAAGTTGCTTTACTGACCCTGCTGTTAAAAGTAGTCAAGAGAAGTGAACCACAAAAGAAATATGATTTAATTATAGGTAATGTTAATTTTTTTTCGGAAAAATGTACAGTGGGACTTTTAAAGTGGATTTTTCAAGTGAACGAATCCGCGGGCCATGGCTAGTAATATAACAGACAGCAACATCGGTAAGTTTCATAATATTAGTGTTTTCCGACAAAATAAACAGCGTCTGCGCGACGCCTTGAATCACGGATACAAACACGAAACTCAAAAGCTCGTTTTAATACGACTCGCCAATAATTCCGCTGCCAACACAATTTGTTTATGCTACCATCAGACATAAATGTTATTCTGAACTTTGCAAGCCAAATGGGATGCTATCTTGAATTCCACTAGATAGAGGCCGTAAACATGAGCCCGTATTTCCTATTCTGACGAGGTACGTAATTTTCTAATTAATGTTAATTAAAATGAAACTATTTGTCGGATTTTATCGCGGTTTTAAAATGATGATTTTCTCCAGTTTCAAAGATTTTGCAGCCTTCGTGACTCCATTTATCAGCGATAAAATCCGAAAAATAGTTTAATATTAATTATTGAATAATATTGCGTTGTTACGATTGGTTATTGTACCCAGGACAAAAATGATTAAGCGACGTATTTTTTTTTATAGATCCTTAAACATAAAATATAGTCTTGATGTTTAGTTACCAACACTCATTATATTAAATGAAACATGAATAAGTTGCCCGACGTAAATAAATAGGGATTAGAGAGGTCGGTGATGTTTTGCTGTCCAAAAATTTTATTTACCATACAAAACACGTTATTATCTGTAATTTTTTGAGAGAAAATGATACCACACATAACCTATTCATTTTGTAGACGGATATATCTACGTGGTGGCCCTACATGACGTCAGCAGCGGCATCATGTCGCGTTTAGTATCTTAAACATTAATTTCTGATAGCTCCTGTAAGTACAAGATAATGCACAAACAAACACTGTCATTAGTAAATGCATTCCGTTGTCGCAGGTTCGTTGCCGATAACGTAAATGTAACCTTTATCTGCCTATCTTTACTGACGAAAGTTAACTACGTCTTCATACGTTCTGATCTGTTGGACTCCAGTAATCTTGGATACTGTAAAGCAGTAATATTAAGATTTTCGAGTAATTCAATTAAAAGGGCTTGATTTTTGTTTTATAATCCCTGTGCTAATCATATATATTGATTATAAAGCTCGCTTATTATTGTAAGGGACCTAATACCGCTAGCGATATGTATGTCTACGCATAAAATACGGAAAACCGTGATACCAAGTAGGTACGTAATACCAATTTTTGCCGATTTTAAGGTCCCAAAAAAAAAGATAACTAATTAAGAATTCCACTATATGAGGATTTAAATTTTGAACCCTCCTTTTTGCAACACCCTGTGTGTCTATGGACACTGGATGTCAATATTAGCATAAAAAAAAATATATAGCGCAATTCTTGTGACCTTGGAAAAGGCAACGCTTTATTTCAGATCCCATTGCACAAATCTATGTAAATTGCGGTAACTCCAGTCCTTACATCTCAAAAGGCGATAGTTGTAGGCAATATTTTCCTAGCTATCAATATTCCAACTAGAATATTGTTATACAATATTGTCCTATATTCTAATTATAGATGCAAATGTATTTCAATTTTAAGGATAAAACTATACTTTAGTGTAATTTGAGTGACTAAGAAATTAAAAATTAAAAAAGAAGTTAGAAGTCAATAGACTATATACAGAGAAAATTTTGAAATATTCAAAAACGAACAAAATCCATTAACAGCCTTGTAAGCAAAGCAGAGTATGTAGTATGTACCTCTCCCTAGTGTGAAGGGAACACGTTATTTTGTCCTTTTCTTTCAGTTGTTTTCATTGTTCATTCAAATTCAATTCAACCATAAACAACCACAATACCAAAGCAATAGCCAATAACCAAACATAAGGACAATGTAATGTAATGTTTTAATTATTTTTATTGTTATACAATGTATTTCTTTGTTAGCCACTGATTCAAAGAGCAGTAGAGTTAATTAATTTCTTATATTACATATCTGATAAAAATTTAAAGACAGTTATACCATACAATTGGACGCACTTCTTTGTTCCAATGACATTAATGTCTTGAGTTTCAATGCAAATATAATTTATTTATATTTACTGATGCAAAGGTCAGTGATTGTAAGTAATAATTGAATATGATTTGTTATATGTTCCGAGTTTAAATGATGAAAAAAGGGTTTTACAATAGAATTTAAATGCGTATGTATTTTGATGTATGATAGTAAAATTAAAGAATAATAATAGTACACTTAATATGTTAAACTACGATTAATGTTTCCAATCAGGTTCAAATAAGAATGCTTTAAATAAATTGTTAATATTAGAAAAAAACGCAAAAAATATTTAAAATTAGAAGTTATTTCATTGAAAGAGTATATTCGCTCAAGTATTTAGGTGAAGGTAAAACAATTGCTATTCGAAACACCTGACCATCACCTACTGACACATATACTGTGTACAGAAGATTGCCAATCAGTTTGACTATTTTTAAAAAATAGGAATACGCGAGTACGAGCAGTAAACTCGAACAAAATCGTAGCGTTCGCGCCAAATAAAACGAAAGAAAGGTTCACGACCCCATCTACGTAATAAGATCGGAACGCGCATGATACCGGCACAATGCTTTTATTTTCTAACTTTTTTTCTTTTTAAAAATAAGCCCTACACGACATTCTCCGGGAGTGGCGGGCACCGATACATACCCAGCTACATATATCACACACATAAAACAATGTTTAAACGTAAATAAAGTATAGTTTAAGTCTAATTACTACAGTTTCCTTGTAATCACTACATAAAATAAATAAAACTCCGAACAACACACACGCTCACTTCGTCCACTACTCCACTGCGAAATGTCAAACTTCTCCTGATTCAGTGTTGCTCGAGCAAAACATTATTTACCTCAGTTTACACTACTTTAATGTAAATATTGTTAAATATAAAAATGTTTACGATGCAATTGAAATAATAATCAATTAAAGAATACGTTATAAATTGTGTTTATGTTTATTTCTTGCCTTATAGTATTATTTAAGCTTTATGTCGTATGAAAACCGCGCAGTGTTGCCAGAAAGACATACAAATATACCGATTAGTGGTCACCTCTCACGGAATTCTTTTGCCACGAGAGAGGTTCACGTTACCTTTCCTAATTATTATTAGCTGTGACTAAAAATAGGTCAAATATTTAAAAATGCCTGTTGGCACGCATTGCCGTTCTGAGCAGTCGTAATCACATTCGCGGAGTGTTGAGCGGGATCAATATTTATGCGGTCCAGTTTTATCCCGCTGCGCTGCACTCAAATACAATTAATGGCTTTTTAACGTCCTCTTAGCGCGTATATCCAGTTGTAACATTATTTTTATCAATGTGGCGTTATGATATAATTTATGATGCAAATCGTATAATATAAAAATAATATTTTATTACAAGTTCAATAGTTTTATAAGTTTATTATAATGTTTACATTTTTTGTGAGTGATTAACAACTGTATTCATAAACAAATTGATCATCTTCAAATACTCAAGTATCAAAAATATTTTACCGACTGAAAGATTTTTTACGATCGCATCTGATTTTAGATGTTCCGGGTTTGATTCCCGAGAAACCGCAATTGTGTCGTATGTAACCTGGTTTGTTTTGTGTAAACAAAACTGAACTCTTTCAGCATCAAGCTATTCTTGTACTGTGAAATATTATGGAACTCAAGTTTGGTTGGTATTTTACACACTCAATAATTGATTTGTTTCATTATCCTGCCGACATTATATCAATTATAATAGTATGAACTGGATCTTAGTTAGTTATATAATTATCTTCTATTTAACTGTATATTAACCTTTATAAAATCTATTATATATTAGTTTTTAAACCCAAATATGTAAAATAATGATTAATATTACACAATAGGATGAAGCTTGAGTAATTTCTATGGAAAAGATTTACGAATAAGTACATAATCGTTATAATATCGTAGTCACGACCGCATTGCAGTTCACGTAATTCTATAAATTCAAGAGTCTGACTGGTGTTGCTATTTTTAATGGGTAGGCGTATTTCTATATTGCTCCAGAAATTTAGATAGTGTAATAAATATCTGTACCCCATCTATAATTATTTTATATATAATAAATACCATTACATAATTCCATAAGGGATGATCTGATTCCAGAATATTCCACGAGACGGTAAATTCGTAAAGTTTATAAAGTAATAAAAGACATCTGTTTGAATGATGACGGTATATGGTAATGTTTCAAACTTATACTAAACGAATTATTGCAATAAGTAGACCATGCTACACCCAATTTGACCGTCTTGTGACTCATTAAGGTCAAATATTTACAACATTGATAAGCTAAGACACTAAGAAGTCGCCAACATTGGTATTTGGTGGCACTCAATAACGATGTACGCTGAAGACCCTGAGCGTAAATAGACAGCTTGGTGGCGGCGCTGAAGAAGCTCAGTGCCAAAAACTGCTACTGCGCAAGACTGCAAACACGACTGTGTGAAGTTGGTAGCCTTGCCCTTTGTACACTTCAAATTAAGTACTCTTTAAGAATCCATATCGGTGATTCTAGATGGACAAGCCACCACGCCACATCTTCCAGATCAGCAGCGTAGGGTAGTTGGGGTGAGGGGAAAGCGTTCCGCCTCTGATGGCAGTTTAAAATCAAACTCTAAATCAATCAAAAATCAAAATCAAAATCATTTATGGAGCGACTTACTTAGCTTGCATTACATACGGATCGACCTTGTATGGGCCGGATAGGAGCAACTATCGGTGCTGTGCGCAGGAAACTACTCCAGAGTCAACGATTGGCGTTGATATTCTTGTGCAAGGCGTATAGAACTGTTAGTACAGAAGCTTTGCCTGTCCTCGCGGGTGTACTCCCTGTCGATTTGGAGGTACAGCGTCGCGCCGCTATGTATTACTCAACCAGAGAGGATATGGATAAAGTTTCTTACGTCTCGCGAGCTCTGAAGAATCGAGAGACTATTTAAACCGCACACTGATGTACACAATGAATTATTAAATGAATGGCAATGTAGGTGGGACTCGTCTTCGAAAGGGCGTCATTTATATAAATACTTTCCGTACGTTCGCGATCGCCTAATTAAAACTTGGCTAGAAATAGATTACTGTGTATCGCAGTTCCTTACCGGCCATGGTAATTTTAAGGGTAAACTGTTCTCATTTAGGCTGGTTGATTCTCCTGCGTGCCCATGCTCAACACCTGGTTACGAGGTTGAACAATCTGCTCATCACGTACTTTGGGAGTGTGGTCTCTGGCATGAAGAGCGCAACACCATGTTAAACAGTATGCAAATAACATCTGGGGTTGTAGGTATACTACATGGACCTTGTTGAGACTAGACGGAATTTCCGTGCTTTCCGGCGTTTTTGCCATGCCTATTGTAATCAAATCTAACAGCTCATGTGATAGGACCCTTTCATTTAATTTTATCCGTGGTGCTTTATAACTAGCTTATCTAGTTGTAAACGTCCCTATCCTTGAGGTTAAATCGCCTCCTTACATCATGATTTTGTCACCCGCATTGCTCTGGAGGGAAGTGGACAATTAATATTTCCAACTTCTCCCTATCTTTCTATTTGATTAATTTCGTTGCGGGATAATGACATAGTAGTTTTCCCTGAGACTCGCCGAGCTTCACTGCTCGGTGTCATAAATGCGTGTCACTGCTGATCCTGGCTTACAGGAGTTGTAGTGGTGGGTGTGAGGGCGGGAAAGTCTCTGATGGCAGTTTTAAGTAGGCGGTAAAATTCATAAATAAAACCCTAATTCGCTTTTTTGTTGCATTGTACCAGTAGCTAGGGGGCGCTAGTGTCTCTTATGTGATGATATGACCATGTTTGCCCTTGCCTGGTGCCATGGGTGGTAAATTTTAGGTCCACACCTGGCGGTAAGAACCCACGACACGTCACTCCTGCAGAAATATAATAAAGATCGAAATGTAAATACGTGAAAAATCGGGGTTTATAAACGGATTAAGCAGAAATAACACCAAGTTTATTGAACCGAATTTTCAGGTCACATCACAATATTGTACCGAAGTAAACTTTATGAGTTATTGCGTGTTAATTTTTTTATGCGCGTGTGTTATTAAACGGTGTAATTGGTACAATCCGTTTTGAATAGCACACATAAACTCAGGCCTTCATCCTTGAAGGGGTAAACAGAGGCGCAACTGGTACACCTAAATTTCCACTGTGTGTTCTGTGTGTGTATATATTCCCAATATATCATAGAAGGCGAGCCTTTCACCATTCTCGGCACAAATTCCAGACTCCACGCAACTAAGCAAAACTGGAAAGGTAATGTTGCAGAAACGAAGAGGTGAATCCAGGACATCTCCCTC
>NW_023593589.1:0-21684 GCF_014839805.1 Manduca sexta
GATGCTTATAATGCATACTTGTTGAAATATAAATATAAACTGTTGCTTGAAATTATTAATTTAATCAATATATAGAATGTATGTCATAATGGCAGGTATAGCTGTACTGCAACTTTAAATATGACACCATAAATCCCACCTGTGTACCGTAACAAAAAAATATTAGGATTAGTTAGCAAGTCAGTACTAGCTCACTAAAATGTATTTTGTATTCAGTACTCCATTATTACAATTTCAAGCATATCTGTTAATATTACTTTAACAAAACAGGTATTCTAGAAATAAATATTAATAAATTGCAGTAAACATGTGTAATCATACTCACATCCTTGTCGTACCAGCAGCAGCGCACGATTTGTTTGTTCTCAGTGAAGTTCGTCGTGGGCAGGAGTCTCCTGTCGTCCAGAGTGACCGACCTCAGTACGTCACTGCAACAATATTGTGTAAAATATATAGTTTCGGATATTTATAACAAAAAGTTTTTTTTTAATTTTTTATGTGATGGTAATCATCTCTTTATGGTGAGTAAGCATTTTTTTTATTTGGACAAGGCAATGTCCCTGCACCTGATGGTTAACGCAGTGGGGTCCAGATAGAGTGTGTTTTCACGAGAAATTTTTACCCTTTGCCATTTTATTTACATTATTATTATATTCGCTCATATATAATACAAACGCCATATTGGACTATTATGGCGACGCTTTCATTTTCTATGACAAGTGTAAGATCACTCACCCGTTGCCTCCGTGCAGGCCAGCCAGCAGCACTATGGTGTCGTCTATTGAGTTGAATGCATCCACCAGGTAGCAGTCATCTGCTTTACTCCGCTAAAAAGGAAAATGAAACTTTATAGAATCTTACAAGACTACTATATATAGTTTTACTGTAGACATATTTTCTGCAACTTAAATGGGTGATGACTGGTATGGGTGGTATCACTCTCATATATGTAAACTGTTAGTGCTGCGCTTGATCTCTGTTTGGTAAAATTGGATTGCTGACTCACTGGAGTATAACAGTGAAGGAAGAGAGAGTGCCCAAAAATCTCATACATTTTGTATAACAAGCAGTCAAGCTAGGTACATAACCATTGCTATTAATGAACTAAACTAACTTACCGGATGCTCCTAGCGACTTTCTCTTTGGTGCATCCCCGACAGCAGGTCGCCCCTCCTCTGTGTCCCACACCTGCAGCTCATTGGACTGTGTGATGCAGGCAACCTGGGTGCTGTGTCTATCCAGGTAATCTTCTCCACCGAGTTCTCCACGTTGAGCGAGTACGTCAGCGCATCATCCTCCGTCTGCTCCATAATGTCGAATACATTCATCAACCCATCCAGGGATCCTGTTGTTAGGATTTCCGTCTTCTCTTTGTGAAATTTTACCTGGTGAAGAATTTTGTAATTTGTGAAGTACATTTTAAGACTTTTTCCATTGTCGAGTCATAGATACTAGTAATTTTCTATATACATAATAATCTAAGCAGTAATAGTTAAATGATAGTATGCTTTAAATAGTGATTTGTAAGAATCATTTTGAACAAATAAGCTATACAAATTAATAAAACAACTTATAAACACACCTGTGTAATGTCTTCAGTGTCGCGAGTTCCAGTATCCTCCCAGAGGTTTGGGCAGCCTCTGGTCCCAGAACACTAGGTATGCATCATCCTGTATCACCTGGCTGCGGCGCGCAGCACCAGGCCATTGCATGATACATCCATGCATTCATACGGACGAATCAGTGTGTCCTCCTCATCTACACAAAATTATATTGATTCATTAAATTAAGATCATTAAAAATTTTGATTAGCATACTATTGTTGCTTGATATAATTATGTATGTTTAGTTTTTCATGGATTATTGAAATCCACTCTACAAATAATTTTCACAGCTATAAAATTACCTGCTCTCATTCTATATTTATATTAAGGCATGAAAGGTAATCCTAAGTAAAATGTCTGAGCAATAATTAGTAAACTTTTTAGTAGAACAATTATGTGTTGATTTGTTTAAAAAAAATATAATTTAAACTACTTGCTATATGTATATACAGAAATAATATAATATGTATATATTTTTTTATGATTCCTCATCTTTACAGACATGTTAGATATCTAAACGTAACTAGTTTTCAGTTTTTACTAAAATTGTTATAAGAGCTACAAAACCCAGATCAAACAATGTTGAAAAATTTGCCAAAACTGTATATATTATGTTATATGTATAACTAATATTCAATATATTATTCGCTTAGATATTTTAAGTATCAATATAATTTTAAATAGCCATGAATAATAATCATTATGGTAGTAAACAGTTTACTCTGCATATAAACAGCTTCATAATATAATGTGATAATAAAAATAATATCTATGATATAAACATAAATTTAAATAAGAGAAGAGCACAGCTGAACAATGGCCTATACCCACCTTTATACTCCATAGCACAGGAGCCACCACTCCTTATGTCCCACAGTTTGAGCATACCATCATGTCCTGCAGAGTACACAAGATGCTCATCCTTGGGGCTACACACCACCTCTGTGAGGGTGTTCTTGTGTCCACTAAGGCGACACACGCGCTGCAGCGACGTGTTGCGCAGTTGGTACACTTCAAATGTGTTGTCTGACAGGCTTACTGCCATTTGCAATGACCTAGTATATCAATATTACTATTTTAATAACATTTTACCAACTTACTATCTATGTTTTAATACACGATTGCGAAGATTTGCTATGAACACAAGACAGGAGCGGCGCAAAAGAAATCGATATTATAATCGGCTATAATAAAATATGTATAGCACATGTATGACGATGCACTTTTGCAGCATAGTTTTATAATTGCATTTACAAAATTGTCAAAAGGCAATTTCATACTCACTTTGTGCAGTGTAATTTATTTATATACGATTTGTTCAGCGACACCGCTGTTTCCGTCAATAACTTGTATTTTTTGCTGAAGTGTTTTTGTAGAACTTCAGGTTCTACGATGTCTCTATCTACTTCTTCATTATCAATGATGTCACCCATTGTGTACTAATGTATTTGCACACAATATCTATTGAATTGTATTAAGATGTGGTTTTAATTGTAAACAGAAAATTTTACATGTGCAATCAATGCACCAATTTTGATGTTTCTCGATTTCTCGTTATCTATTTGACGCATGTCAAAGATGGGCGATAAAATTTGCGTTTGGATACGCGTCGGTCAAATTTACATATTATTGGTTCATTTTACGGTTTTTTATGCAACATTTTTTTTACTAATTCAATTTTTATTATTTTGTCCATGTGAACTTATTTACTGTGAAATGTCTGTCGTCTATATCGTATTTATGGATATGGATTATTAAAATAACACTAGTTTCTCAAAAAAAATAATAATTCGTTTGTATTATATTTATCTTATAATAATAAACGTATTAGTAATATAGAATATTATAATAGTTATAAACGAATAAGGAAATATATTTTTAAATGTAATTTACAATCACGTCTTATTTATATGATGATCTCTTAAAGCCTTTGTGCCGGGGGCCCACACGTTCTATATCCCCTGCGGCTAGTCTAGCTGCCAGGGTTTTTAAAGGTATGGGACTAATGCTTTTCAAATCTGAAGTAGTATCCGAAAACGCCCAACGAATGTAGCGCTCCATCTGTATGTGATCTGTAAATACAAGTTTGTTTATTAAACACATTTGTTTCGTATGTTTATAAGAATAAGTAGAATTGGGTGAGTAAAAAAATGAAAATTAGGACACATCAGTAATTTTTCGTACATTTTCGTACCTACAACAAGTAGGTTTCGAATTCGAATTCCAGAGTAATATAATGTGTAGGTAGATACCTATAGCCGGGTCCAGTATAGCGAAGGCCCGTTTAAGAGCTTCAACAGTGACTGGCTTGTTGGCGGCGCTCCGACCGCCGAGCGCAGCGAGCAGCTCGCGCAAGTATTTGTCCTGTGCTAGTTGCCGCTGCCGGTACAGCTCGCGCGCCAGTTCCACGCGGTCGAAACCTTCTTCATTCTATATCAAGTACGAATTTTAAATAGGACAGCGCATCTTACTTCCCACTAATATAACGTATAAATGCGCACGTTTATGAAAATGTACCAGACATTTATATGTTAGAAGTAAAAACTAAACTTGGAAACGCTGAATCGATTTGGATGAAATTTGGCAAACTGATAAACCATTTCCTAGAATAACATCATTAATTTAAGCTATTTTTGTCCCGGTAATTTGCTCCGGTAGGAAGTATTAAGGATTTTTTAAATAGATAGCGTCAGCGTCATAAAGACCGCTCAGTGATTCAAATTCAATACACAAGCAACACCCGACTCTGAGTTATACTTAAGTATACTTTCTTAATCCTGCTTACTTCAGTTTGTCCAAGATGATTGTGTTGCTGTTGATCTTCATTTTAAGTTGTTTTTACGACGTCCATTAAGTTCTTGATGTCCACTTCACTCTTTAGCGGAAATGATGATTTCGCAACCTTCTCAAATTCTTCTATAGTTATAGACTGTAAAATATGAAAGTGAAAGTTGGTTCAAACATCATTTTTACAAAATAATACTTGAAGGAAAAATGACAGTGCCCACATATATTTTATTCGTAACGTTGATGATACAATAATTTTAAGTATGTGCAGAGATCGACCCATGGTGATGCACCGGTGTCTCAGAAGTCAGACTTTAATATAAGTAACAATTTAATACAGCTGACATAAAACTAAACATTTCGCAGACAGTTTGTTTCACTGGATAAGGATTTCTTGTATTGTTAGAAAACTTTGGAGAAAAATGAATTGACCTCTCGTCCATCAGCGTGGTTGTAGGCGCGGTCCCTGAGCGTGCGCCAGTGCCGGCGCAGGCCCCAGTACACCGGCTCGGCCAGCTGCGAGTGCAGCACCGCCCAGAACAGCCGCACGGACGGCTCGTCCAGCTGCTGCTCCGCGCCTGCGCACACGTTGTACGCCCACTCGAAACGCACCGACGGCTGCTGGTACCTGCCCCATATCACTATTTGTATTATGCAACCTGTTAATGAGATAAGACACCGATTCTCCAAAGAATTTAGTTGAATATATCGAACCTATCCTCAAAGTATTTCGTGACGTAGTCTTGCATGGACATATCCATATGGTCCTCCTTGCCGAGCCAAATGTCGTTGATGATGACGCTGATCTCTCGCCGTGACAGCCGCAAATTCCTGATCTTGCCTTCGTAGCGGAGGTAGGGTGGTATCGCAGGATCTGTGCCCTGGGAATGATGAGGTTTCTGATTACTTCAGTAGCGTAGTTGTATTGCGTACGCGATACGACTTCTGCACTAAGATTTCGGGTTTTTTCTCTTTCCTGCCAGCCCGACCTGGCGTCTTTGTTAACTTTATAGTCTTTCATTTATTTTATGTTCAATATAAAATGTATTCAATTATATAGGCGACTTTATTTCAGTAATAATTAAATATTCTCATGTACCTTGACTTATCATAAGTGCAATTATGTTAGCCTACGTGATGAATAAAGCTTTTATTTATTTATCTGTCGTCTATTATCAATAACTCCGTCGCAGCTCGGAATCAACAATTTGACAGTTTTATACCACCGGGTGTTGGAAAGCACGTAAAGCCTTTGGTCCTGGGCCTGGTCTCTCTCCGGTCACGTTGGATAAAAAACAATCTCACCAGACTATGAATGTGAAGGATAGGAGTGCACCAGAGTATTGCGCACACACTCGTGCACTATTATATCTCCAGCGTACTTGAATGATCTTCGTTGAGATTAGCCGTCGTGGGCGAAATTCGGCTGGAGAGATTTTATGACTTTTCAGAAGGCGTGGAACGACGATTTGACTGATTTTTTTTAGTTTGTATGTAGTCCTGATTAGTTTTAAAGACTGAGTTATACATTCTTACAAGGCCATCAAAGTATTCGAGGTGCTCGCTCTCCGCTGCGGGACCCAGTTCCTTCAGGAGAACTCGAAGGGTGTCCCGGGAGGATAGACCACTCGCTAATAGCCACCATCTGATGATAAATATATTAGAAAAAAACATATCCTTTTATACTTACTAAATAGATGAAGTGTCAGAATGCTTACCTGTCTCTTCCCCCACCGATAAAATCTGCGCACAGGTCCCACTGCGGTCGAGGAGTGCCCGCCCTTTCCAGCTCGCTGCAACGCTCTTTTACTTCCATTAACTCTTCTTCTACATTTTTCATTGAGCCTAAGGATTAAATCATATGACCAGTTCCTTCAATTGTCGGTAAAGGCAACAATCATTTATATTTTATAGAGTTTAAATAAGAAATGATAAAGAACTGCATGAATACTAATTGCTACCTCTCAGCTTATTGTATGACTCCTGGAGTGCGTGAAATTCTTTCTGTAATGCATCCAGCTGCTTAGTGATGTCGCAGTGTTTAGCTTCGAGAGTGTCGTATTCTCGTCGCGGAACTGTCACGGAATACTCTTCCGTCTTTTTCTTTAGTTCGGATTGGGTTTTGGACAGCTGCTCCCTGAAATATAATATTATGAGACATTATTATTTCACAAATATTTTTTAAAATATCTAACTGTTCTTCAGCATGCACACGGAATGTATAAGCAGTTAAGATTCTATAGATATCAAAACAAACTATGCAAATGTACCAGTTATTTCTGTATACGCACCTAGATAATGTATGTGTATAGTAAATAGTTTTATTATTTTACCTGCATCTATCCAGCGCGATTCTGAGTACAACAGGATCTCCGTAAGTGTCGCCCACGGGAAACGCGCCTCCATCCAATTCTTTGAGTTTCAACTGTAGTTCTAAGTTCTCAAAGTAGAGTGTGTAGCGCGCGTCGCGTTCTCTCATCAACGTTAAATAGTCAGAAAACTTCTCGTCATTTAACTGAATTGCAATAGAGATTTATAGAAAATATGCTATGAAATAATAATAATTCGGAAAGCATCTCGGACAGAGTCAAATTTATAAAAAGGTTGATTTCAGTACTGCACTTGGATATTATTTAATGTGACTTAAATGAATAACCCCATACCATTATAAGTACTTATAAAGAATTGCAGTGATAGAACAACGTATTTATAAATATGTGATCAAAACACAGATACAATGGTATGTTAGTTACAAAAAGTGGTAACCATCGCCATACACAAATAAAACAAACACAAACATTTTCAAACTTTATAATTCAGTCATAACATGTATTATATAGGTACATAAAATAGCACAGCAATCACTTTTAATTGCCAATAAATAAATGAAAAAACAATTAAGTATTGAAATAAAAACTAAAAACTATTTAAACGGATTTTATCGCGGTTTTTTATATATTATTATTTTCTCCCGACGTTTCGAAGACTTTGCAGCCTTCATGGTCACGGGGGGACTGAGGTGTTGTTCATCCGTAAAGTCAAAGTTACAATATCTACCTACATTTTTCAAATATACAACTTTTTAAAATTTTTATCTGTTGACGGTCCGATCTACGCAGAATGAGCTCACAGTGTCTTGAGGTCTGGCAGCCGGTCTTTTGGGATCTGATTTAATTAAATGTAGAACAGGATCCCAGGCTTGTGCAAGCTTCCAACCATCTTCCCTATTGAAATTTGGGTGTTTTTTAATTTCAATAGCCTCGCGAATCATCCTAGGCAGGAATCGGTATTCTTTGGCAAGGATTTGTGGCTTGTCTAATCGCAAATAATGATTGGAGCCTCCTTCAGAATGTTCAGCGACTGCAGACTTTGATCCTGTTCTACATTTAATTAAATCGGATCCCAAAAGACCGGCTGCCAGACCTCAAGACACTGTGAGCTCATTCTGCGTAGATCGGACCGTCAACAGATAAAAATTTTAAAAAGTTGTATATTTGAAAATGTAGGTAGATATTGTAACTTTGACTTTACGGATGAACAACACCTCAGTCCCCCCGTGACCATGAAGGCTGCAAAGTCTTCGAAACGTCGGGAGAAAATAATAATATATAAAAAACCGCGATAAAATCCGTTTAAATAGTTTTTAGTTTTTATTTCAATGTCTAACATTCGCGTAAACATAAGAAATCATTAAACAATTAAGTATTTGTTTTGTAAACATACAAATAGATAAAATATATAACAGAGAAGCATTTATAGGTACTAACCATATATTATAAAAAATAGGAATAAGATTTTCTTGTGCAATCAAAACTTTATAAGAATGCTAAATATGTTTGAAGAAGGCAAGACAAAACTGAAGGCAAGATGTAATACTCACATCAATACAAAATATAATACACCATACAAAATATGGGAAGAGCAGTATATTATGTTTTTTTTACCTATAATACTTACCTTATGTTTTATGAAACCAATATCAGACTTTTTTTAAATTTCTAATACAAAATGCACCAAATTTACCTTTCCCATATCCTTCTTCAATTTTGTTATATCTAATGTTATTTTTAAATTCTGCTCTTTGAGTTCCTCATTTTGTTTTAACAATGTTTTAATTTTTTCATCTCTCTGTTCCTTTCTTATAGTTATGCCAAACACTTTCTGTAATTTCAGCGAGAAATAATTAAATTTTATATTTTTCTATCTTTGAAGAGTATGATTTTGATTTTCATCTACAAAATATAATATTTATTATAATAAATCACCGACAGTAATACAATTCACATAAAATAAAACAAACAGTCATGTTGTTGTTTATGTGGAATATTTATAATTGGTAATTCTTCAGCCAGATTAATATTTATATAAAACAATATTATGTTTATTGCATAATTGTATCGTAAGTTTCAATGATTTTGCATCACACTAATCAGAAATGGCATAGCGATAAGAAGAGAATGTTATCTTTATGTGACCTTTCCATATAATGCAATACATAATACCATGTCATAGAATATAGTATATTATTGATTTATTATATGTAACCCAGGAAAATATTCTTTTAAAAGTTTTTTCTTCTCTATTATTTGAGATTTTGTCTCTCCAACCAAGTGTCAACTTGTGTGCGAATCTTAGCAATATCAGATGCATAAGTCCTGCAGCAGCCTCCAATGTACCTCACTCCCATATCTAGCCACAGTTCCACAAACCTGTCCATGGGCACACACTGGTCTTTGTGTACCCAACCAAGCTCAGGATTGTACTTCTCCCCAGAGTTTGGATATGTGATCAATGGTATTGGAGATTCTTTCCTGTCATCATTTATGCCATTAAATAAGTTCTGCCACTATTAATGGTGAGCAACAGTTCACCCCTATACCCAATAGTTGCTTTGGGTTTGAGTCCCAGCATTGTTTAGCCACCTGTTGAAAGTTTTCTCCATTAGCCAGAGAGGTCCCATCTTTACAGCTGAAAGACAACCAGGCTTTCATGTCAGGGTATTGTTTTAGCATTTCCACCAATACTTGTGCTTCTTTTTCACATGGAATTGTTTCCAATGCAATGATATCAACACCTGCTTCTACAAGTGCCTTTATTCTTGGAGTATGCCATTCTCTCATGATTTCCTCTGGTGTTTTGTCAGCATAGTTGCCACTGTATTCCGAACCATCATTTAAGTGAGCTCCGAATGGTCCGACAGATCCGGCGATGAGGGGTGTACGAATTTTAGAGCCATTTTCAATACACTCTTCAAGGTACTTGTCCCTTGCTTTCTTGGCAAGACCCACAGCAGTCTTGATGAGTTCAAATCCCCTTTCGGGTGTTAGACCAAGGTGTTTCACGAATCCCCCAACAGATGCCTGGTACGTGTTGGTCTCAACAATGTCGGAGCCGGCACGCATAAAGTCAAGATGAGTGTTGACGACCGCTTCGGGATGTGTTTGCAGGAATTTGGCGCTCCATAATGGGTCGCCGTCAGCAGTCGTCCCCGCGTGAACCGACAGTTGCGATGATAAACCACCGTCTAGAACTGCCACAGGAGGCAATTTGCCGTGTCTTAATTCACTCATAACTTAAGAACGCTTTCAATCCTATACTATAAACTGTAAATTTTCAGTACGTATGTACGTCGCACACGATTAATGTTGGTTACTGCACAGTGCCGATAGAGGTGCGCCGCGAGCCGCGAGCTGTTCCTAAATAAACGAAGAAAAACAATTCACAAGTGGATAGTGATAATAAATGTCAACCGTCAACTCTGCAAGTGATATTCTGTCAGTACTCAGTGTCAAAATTACAAATATAAGTACGTTTACGAAGTTTGTCGAAAAATAAGGGATAAACAAGAAGGACATATGATAAACCGTATAAAACCCGAACACAAATAAAAATTAAAGATAACTTTGAGAATTACTGGTTTTAAAACTACAGAAGGTAATTTAGAACCAAAGAATATATTATCTTTTGTCATAATTATTTACTTTAGGATTTTATTATCTTAAATTAAGAATCTTACGGAGAAAGAAAATTATGTTATAAAAAAGATTCCGAATAACGTACATCTTGTATGATGAACTGCGATATACGTTCATCTCGAATTTCTAAAGCCTTTTCATAGGCTTTTTTGATGTCCGTAAGTATCTTTTTGTATGTAATGGTATTCTCTATCAATTTTTTAAATGCATCCTGATATACCTGTAACAAACCAAAAAATGCGAACTTACATTTTCGTATCATTATGATAAAATAAAGAGACTTCACAAAGAAATGTAAAAGTTAGACGGGCCGTAGCCAATACGTTCTATAAAAGTATAATCTAGCGCGGTTTGTTCCAAAATATTTCTTTCTATTATAAGTATATCTCATAATTAGGGTCACAGCCTGTGCTATGGTTGCGAGACGTCATCGAATAATGTATGTCCTATTTTAAATGTAGGTATATAATTATAAACTCACTTCAAGTATTGAATCACAGTGCAATTGTTGAGTTTCGAGTAATTCACTATCATGGACTTTTATGAGGTTTAATTTTAGTACCACTGTATTTTCGATTTCTTTTAAATATCTTGGAACACTGTAATTAGACATATTCATAAGAAACAGGAATTTACACTTTATTTATATGTTCATTTATTTGCTTATTTCCTTCAAGTTCTTATCATTGATTGTTTTGTTGCGGTAGTGATTATCTATTTGAATTACTGAAAATATCAATAAAATCATCCATTTCAAAACCATCACGAATCCGATTTTTTACTATGTATTATAATAAAAATTAGCAAAATAAATAAGAAGCTTGAAATATCCTACCGATTTGAAGTAGGTACTTCAAGCTACTTGTTCTAAGCCTACTGTCTCGTAAATTATAAAAAAATAATATAATTTTCTCCGTTCGGATATACGTACAAAACATACATCGTATCATAGAATATTGTTATTTTTTTATTTTAGAGCAGTTGCTATTATTTATTATTTCGATTATATACGGTTTTCTCTATGGTGTTGTAAAACGATTGTGTTGCCACCTATTTATGAATCCAAATAATACGTGACGTCATTAAGATGACATGAAATTACGGAAATCAGAAATGGCTGCGATAGGTAGTGGACGGGGAGCGATGGATTCCCAAAATCAAGTGCAAAGTGATACTGTGGATCGTTTAAAATTGCTTTATCCAAATGTGAATGAAGAAGAGACACCCTTGCCGCGTTCGTGGAGCACCAAGGACAAGTTCAGCTACATCGGTCTATCGCAAAATAATCTACGAGTCCATTACAAAGGTGAGAACTTTCAAGGTTTGTTTATGGATTAACAATTGGCGAAGCTCTTGGCCAGCCTGATGGCGACCTCGGGCCACAGTTTGGCGAGGATTTTGCGTGATATTGGAATTCGTAGAAGGGTTTTGACGTGTCGTAACTGCACGTACAGTGGTGGCAGCGTCTGCGTTATTCAAACAAAGAAATCAGCTGATCGCCCATTCTGTTTGTAACAACACGCGAACGTGTATGAGTGCTTATATCGCGTCCACAACTGGCCTACGACGACGCCTAAACGCTATTTGCGTCGATTCCGAACATTTTAGTATAATAAATCGGTATGTTATCACACAAGGTCTCCTCCTATAAAATGGCAGACGAAAGAATGTGGCATTTCTTTCTCGTTATAATTGTCTTTATATTACTTTATATTCATTGACAATTTATTTTGCGTTCATTTAGAACATAAATACGTTACACCTAGTGATAAAGTAGTAATGGAATTGTCAACAAAATAAACTTTTATCTCTCAAACATTTTTCCAAGTGTGGTTTATCTGCAGTATAAACTAATGGTCTTTATCTACTGCCCCATACTTGTACAATACAATACTTTAACACTACATACTGAATGAAACACTTCTAAGTGAATCAGGGTTACATTCACAACTGTTAGTAGTTGGAAATGAATTGTATTGTTATAGAAAATTATATTTTCGTAAATGTTGAGTTTTTCTAGTCAAAATATGATAATTTCTTTCTAAACAAGTATTTAAACGGTGGCTGTAATGTATGAAGGCCATTTGCTTTAATTACTCGATGCAAAGATATTTGTTTTGCATGTTTTACTTATACATTTATATTTCAAATATAATTGTATAAGTATTTGCAACTATGTAATTTATTAAATCTAAAAGTTAAAGATCTCTTTACAAAAATCAAGATATTATTCATGTCTTTTACCTATTCCGTGTTACACCTATCTTAATGAATATTATATCAAGTTATACATTTTTTACATACCACTATAATATTGTTTTGTTCATAAAAGAAATAATAATACACACTACACAAACATTTTTTTTAAAGAGAAAGTCATAAATCTGCAATAAACACTGCTCCTTACACATTTTGTTGTTATTTCTACTAACATAATATTGTGCATAATTAATTTCCCTATCGTAAAACTATCTCCATTAATGAATTATACTCTGTCAAATGATTAATTAGCTAATTATGTAGTTGGTATTTACATGAGCTTCACTATTCATTTAGTTTTGTGGCCAATGTACTATTATTGTGATCATAGTAATTGGACATCATTATTCTCCTGAAACCAATATAAGATACAAGTCCCGCGATAATATGGTTATTCAGATATTAAAAAGCTTTTGTGGAGCTTTTCGGCAATCAGTTTTGAGTATAACACACTTGAGCTTGTTGGAAACATAGATCCACCTACAGCCATAACAGGCGAATGAGTACAAGTTTTGTCGGAGCGTTTTGATTGAGATTGTCTCCCTAAGCTATTGTCTCCTTTTCAAAGTTTGCAACAATTCTCAATTCCTCTGTCTTGTGGGTAAACATATATTATTATTACTTACAAACAGATGGCTTACTTGCTACCCCATCTTTATCAGTGCTTCACTCAATATTTAATGTTTTATATTTATCAACCAGTTTACCATTAGGCAGCTAATATAAGTTTATCTTACTAGAATATTATAAATGCTAATATTTGTAAAAATCTTTGGATGTTGTTAAAAATAAACACAAACTAGTGAGTGGATTTTTATGAATTATGACACATGGATAGACTAACGGATAACTAAGTGTAACGGGCATAGCCACCTTTGAGTAAATAATAAGTAAATACAAATTATGTTGTAACATAATAATTTACTTTTGCAAGGTAACACTTTCATAATTATTGTACACTTGCAAAAGCTCACTTTATTATATAGGTCCTTCATTAACATATATGTATAGGCTATCTTATCTAGGTAATTCATAGCTCTTAGATATATAAATTAAATAAAATCTCATTTTTGAACATATATTATTGGTATAGTACAAATGGGGTTATGTAAAAGAACTTGGTGTCACAGTGATTTTGGGACTTTTTCTGAAAAAGCTTTTCTATACTGCTGAGCCACAAGCAACACTTAGTATAAGTAAACCATAAAGAATTAAACAATATATATATATTAGATGTTGCAATTTTTAACAATAAAGTCATGTAAAAGGCAATGCAATAATATTTGCATAGGTAATGAACGAACAAGCCTTTGTTTTCATATAGTGAATAGTTATGTCTGATAGATTTTGTAGATGTTTTTATTTACAGACAACTCTGTAAAGTGTTATAGATAACCTTAACTAACAAATTGTTCTTAATTAGATGTCAGTAGTAAGGAAATTACATTCTTAGTGGGTTATTACTTCTATGCTTAATTTTTCATTACTCATGTTCAAATGTAGACAAATATTTATCTTTATATAGTTGCATGATGTAAATTTGATAAATATGTATGTGACAATACAATGTTAATTGTTATTGTAATGATTTCTGGTCAGTGACCTGTTCTAAAGGACACATGTGAAAAATAAATAGTATAAAGTTCAGCTGATAATATAAATATTCAATACTTGACTACACACAAATTGGAATTTAATACGACGAAATTTTAAAGGCCGAAATATCCATGCATATTAATTATTTTTACGTTTTTCTTTCAACTGCGAGAACTAATCACTAACTAGACGTGAATTTAAATTCATTACTTGCCAATACTTGTTTAGTTACCCAGATTAAAGGTGAAACAAAATGTATGAAAAATGGACCTTAAGCTATAACCTTAAATAACAGAGGTCAAAATATGAACATATCACTATTTGTCTCATGTGCCTGCATACTATAGGATTAGTGTCATAATGCCTAACAGCATCTTACTTCCATGACAATCCCCCTGCCACCTTATTTAGTAAATTAACTTGGAACTGAGATCAATATGAAAGACTATTTCTTAATAAATTTATTTGTCAGTTGGAAAATTCAGTCTTTTTACTATTTTTTTATTGTGTTGATGTTGAATTTAAGTGATTTTATCATAATATAGCATAAAACTATAATAAATAAGTTCAGATTAATTCTTGTATTATACCTTTAAAAATTATTTCCTTCTATTATAATTTTTCTCACTGAAAAGTACAAACAAAAATTTGTTTACTTATAATATTAAAAGTAAACTTTTATTTGTTAAATGGCCTGCATATTTTTGGAACACTTGTAATTTTTTATGTTACTACTAAGCGTTGTAACTGGCGAATAACAAACTCATAATGCAGTAACTCCAGACAAGATATAGTAACAAATATTTAAAATTCTCTTTACACATATATTTAGACATACTCTAATCTAATTAACAACTCATCCCCAATATGTGATAGTCGTGTAAGTTGCCGTTATCCGTACAATCAATTATGCCGGCTGATTCCGGGATTATCCGGAGGCTACCGGCAGTACCACCTGTGCTGTATCGACCCGGCGCGCCGCCCGCGTGCCCCGCAGTGTCAACCCTGCACCCTGCACCCGCCTCGGTAGTCGTTGAGGAGCCAGTCCCGGCGTCTAGACTCGCCTCCCGGGGGCAAGGACCCTGCCAACTGTCTAATACCACCGGCTTTTGTTGTCTGCACTAGTACGTAACGGAAAGGGTGTGTAGTTTGCGCTTATTGAGGAGGGTCGTACTTGTTGATTTTATTACTTCTCATGTTTCCTTTTATTCGGTTGTAGTTGATTGATACTTTTGTTTTAAAAAGAACATTTAATTTATGAACTACTTCATTTTGTAGCATCATTCAGACTTCTTTGTTTGTTGTATTTTATTATTACCCAAATCTTCTGTTCTTTTGCACTGTTGCACTGCAACCAATTCACACATTGGGAGGTTTGTCGAAGCATTAACTCAAGAAATCTCCAATGCTTAAATGCTAAGGGTTAGATTTAATCTCGACAAGATTTCTTAGTTACTTACGATATCTTTTAATTCATATGACGTGTACTGAAGTTGCACTTGTGCCGTACAAAAAAAGGAAAATATCGATAATTCGGACCTTGTCAATATCGCGGGGCCCATTTTAGGACATGCAGTTGAATGTATAGCGTTGTGTACTATGAAGGCGTTAAGTTTACCTCGATGAACATATTTTAATAAAGCTTATCGCGTTATCAAAATAGGTTTATAGCCGATCTAATTTATTATATCGCTTATAACGTTGGTTTGTTATGCTTGTGTTATAATTATTTGTTTAATGGCAACTTGATAAGGCTGAAAATGCCCTGGGGTTTTGGCTTCGATTCCTTGGTTCAGCAATGAATTGTTTTAGTTTTTCGATCAAAATGCTAGCTCTTTGGTACTGGAATTTGCACAAAATATGGTGCGCTACTTATTCGATTATTGGACGGATATCAGCGAACCGTGAGTGCACTTCTTCCGCCAGTGTTTGTGGAGAAATAAATTTCTATACAGTGATATAGTAAGTAATTGAATTCTACCTTGGGCAAGTATAAGGTCTTCGTGGTGCACGAAGGGATTACGTGATATCTTTATTTTTTAGGAAGCCCGTTTCCTCGAAACACTGTGGGTTTTCGCTGGTATGACGACCGAGGTCTGTAAATTGGATAAATCTCTAAATTGGATTGGAGTTAAAAAATGCTATTATATTCGAAGATGGAGTAATTTAACGAGTACTGCTGAAAAACGTAAATACTCAAGATTTTGTGTAAATGTTAAAAATATTAGTTGAATTGGGAACTGCCGATCTCTTCGCAGTAATCCGCCGCGTCACTACAAGTCGACGCCCTGGAGGCGGGCTTTGTGCAGTGCATTCACCGACTAGGACCAGATATGTAAACAAATATCCAACTATTTCTTAAATAGTACCTGTTCAAGATTGTTCCACAGATCACATAAGAACATGGATATGGTATTAGATAAGATACACATCATTATTACATCAAATACAATTACAGCCATAATGGTTAAGCGCGTATTTGTATATTTTTCTGACATTGGTTGGTGAATTTCACTGTAATGCTAGTTATAGGGCTGTTCTATGCAAGACTTCCAGGATGCTACTTTTTTAATCCCAAGTTATGGTGTTGTTATGAGTAGGCCTAAAATTTCCAAACATAAGCCATCAGTTTCGGTTTTGTTAGAACATCGTCTTTGATATTCCGAAATCTCCCTTATGAAATGTTTTGTGGTATTTGATTTGTTGTAGATTTTGTTTCTAATGCTATTCTAATAATTGGCAAATTCTAGCAATAAATGCGCAGGAACTTCCAGATGCGTTTACATAAGTACAAGCTTCAAAATTTGTGCAAATTTTCTTGCATTCATAGCTCGAATCGCAATATGAATTACTGAGTACTGTAAAAGATAGTTTAATTGAAGAATGCGGAGGTCGCGAAGTCGCGTGGTTGCGACTCGTATCGATCGTCTGTAGCTGAATTGTTTTCCGCTAATGCATATTACCGCTGTAATAATACTTTACATTATTAAATGCCTGCCGTCCGTTGTCTTTGCGATCGAATACTTTCCATATTTAGCTTCTTTATCTAGGACATGTCGGTTGACATTATTTACTGTTGTGTTTCGAAGCGTTGTCGCTGTCGATTTATTTCGAGTTAGACTGTGGTTGATCTGTATCACATTGCAGTGTTTGCGATTGGCCTGCACGAAGTTATTTATTGAATCAATTATTTAATTGGGCCTACGAAGTAAATAGATCAAAAGCGTACCGACTCACTCAGGCCATAAAATGTTACCATTGTTGCCACAGCGAAGCTGTGTTGTGTTGGCAAAAAGCTAGAAACATACAACATTTTTTGTTAAAAAAATAAGTGATGGTCCATTTATGACTAATATATGGTGATATGTATGAGATTTGGACTTTGTATTGACTCAATATGCTTTTTGATAACTGAAGGTACCCCATATTTTGGGTTATACTTTTTATAACAACTGCCTTATTCAGAAGTAACCAACATTTGACAAACATTTCGTCATTAGGCGGCAACAGTCATGGCGCTGTAACTATATTGTCATTGGATGACAAACTGACAACTCCAGTGTCTTTGAGGACATTTTGCAATACATTAACATAAACGGTCCCAAACAAAAACAACTTGGCAGATTTGAAAAACAAAATTATTGAATATATTTGTTTCCGAAGGGTAATTGAAGGTGTCTCCTATCACATTGTCGAAGAGCGGCGCAGGCTGCCGCCAGTAACGGGCCCGCCAAGGGCGTAGGGGTCGCTGGGCCCCGGGACCTAAATGCGACATTTCGCCGTAATACATCACAGAGAAAGAAGGTCGAATGTCTCTTGTAGACGTAAATACATTTGTCGTGTTATCGGTTTTTTAGGGTTGGTGAAGTGTATTGTTATAAATAAAAAGGTTTTCTACATAATGTATCCGATATGAATTGTGAATTTGTACGTGGGTTTCAAGTACGAACTACTTTTGCTCCAACAACAGGATGTTATTTTGTCTGATCTCATAAAAATTTGTATCTTGGAGTTTCGAATTCGCTAATTCGTGTTTTACAGACGACTCCTCGTACACTGTGCCTTGGGTACGCTGATATATCAATGCCTTGTTATATTGCAATTATTTCCTACTGCACTAGCACTAACAAGTAATCCGTTAAGTGGGTAGACAGAGATAAACTGATAACGAAACCCGTCAGCCGTTGAATCCATTGGGAGCGAGTGAAACTTTTAGATGGGACGGGTTAGATAGCTTGCCTAGTTTATCTGTTGTCGGTGCGCATGGAAACTTGCCGAGTAATGAATCAGAAAACTTCCGAGGGTCGCGTGTTGGCAACGGTTACTGACGTTACTTGATACATTGTGTATTATTTTCTCTTTTGAAATTTGTTTTCAATCATACTTCATAAATATATATATATCTTACTTCATAATAACGCGCACACGCACACGCACGCACACACACACACACACGCACATACACATGCACATACGCACACAGACGTATACTTTGACTGCCTGTTATCTAAAAGTGTAAACAAAATTTATTGGTAAGTGTATCAGATTTAGTATTAAGGGCTGTGGATTTTTTAAATAAATAAATAAATATGTTTAAGTCGTAAAAATGGAGCAGTCATATACGGAATAGTTGTAGAGCCAAGCAGTATAGAGCGTTTGTTGTAAAACTGCAAAGGTTTTGCGTCAGCGGTGACGCGCGACAATTTCTATTCATGCATGTTGCCGCTAGAACTCATTATGGCTTTATACTTCTCTGTCAAATGAGTAATCCTCATTTTCAGTCGACATCAATCCCTCTCCTCCGCCTCTCCCGAAGAGGAATAACAGAATGTTTGTCTTTTATAAACTATCCATTTGCACGTCCATATTCCTAAAAGTATGATTGAATATTGAATACGCGTTTTTGGACGATACAATAGTTTGAATATGAATTTGATGAAATAAAGAACAAAGGGTAAAATAAGTTAGAAAGTTGACGCGTTCCGATTTTCGGCAAAACAAATAGATTTTTATGTGCGCGTCTTGCACCTGACTAGCAAAACAAGGGTACTCGGAGCCAGTGCGTTTAGTGGCGCGGGGTGGCCGGGGCAATGACCCGTGGAACCTGTTGTCGAACTAGTCTCAGGTTCAGTGCCCGGCGACGCACCACGCTTTTTGTACGGCCCTGTAAAGTTCGCGTGGCACGTCATGTTTCGTATCAAAATAAATATTTTGTATGAACTATGAACACGTACGAGTATGATGATGAAACAAGCTTGTTCTGGTGGTAAGTCCCACGAATGTCTGAACACTGTCAACATCGCTCAGAATTCGAATAACAAAGTAATTCGTGACATCCGGCCGGATCCCCGAAAATGGCCCTGTAAATAGTTCCTGTGTGTACGAGTTGTTATGTCAGAATACAGAGGTGTTATGAGCAATATTTTGACCATGGCGTTTTTACTATCGCTTACACTTGCACCATAATGCTGGATAAAACACGACATCTTGTCTGTAATTAACATTTATTTTGTCCATTAGATTTTTAAGGGTTGTAGTTTATTGATTTTTAGCGGATTTTAATCATTCTTTCTGTGGTCTTCATTATTGTTTCGTAAATCAGTTTACATTTTTTCAACGCTCCATTTACGACGAACACTGGGCTAGTTATTAAGGCCGGGAGCGGTAACTCGAGGCGCGGTGGATTGGGGGCGCGCGCGGATTTGCTCGGATTCACCGCTCGACACGTAATCATGTCGGTGTGCGTGTGCGTATTGTACGTACGCGCAATTTAACCATGTACACCGGCTGTCCGCATTCGTTACTTGGAAACTTAAAACAGCGACGCTATCGTGAGAAACTCCAAGCAAAGCTATAGTATTGTATCAAGTTAATCTTTACTATTAACTTGAAGATAGCTATGAGCGAGGTTATTATTGTTCTTTGAGATTTAGTGAAAGGAGCAGTGAAGAGGTGACATAACTAAATAGCAGTGGCGAAGGGTGAAATTTTTCAAAAGGTAACCCGGTGTAAAAAAAAATTGGCGTCAGTTAAGATATCGGGGCAATTTATCGGCAAACAAAAACTAAGACAACGGATTAGTCTTGATTCGAAATCAACAAACGTTGACATACATACTAAATTACCTATTATGCGTAAATAATTGAAACATTCATAAAATCGAACAATAAACGAAGATAATTCTCGATCCATTAATCAAAATATAAGTATTTACCTATTAATTTGTTATAACAGCAACAAAAGTAAGTATTAAAATTATAACCACACTACACTAAAAGTACTTATCTGTTTATTTTCAAAATAAAACTATAAATATAATAGAAATAGGTATCACGATCGCCAAACAGACCAACAGTTTAAGTCTACCTACATGATAAACTTATATAATTATCAATTTAAATTATAATCAAGAAAGGTTATTCGTTAACTTTTGATTGTATCGTGGTGCTACTTTTAATTCAGTATAATATCATATTTATTTTCTTCTAACAAAAAATTTGTGTACAAAAACAAAAACTTTCAGATCTTCAATATGTTACCATCTAAATACTAATATGTGAAATCACCGACTAATATATATACTTACGTAAGGTAGACATTAAACTGATCACAGGTAGTTATTTCCATTATAATACACTTTTATTTCTAGTTTCCAAATAAACAAAGCGCTGGTAACTAAATATCACATAACTATCAAAAATAAAATGAATATGACAATTTACAAACACCGCAACTTGGTAGCATAATAAATTATGACGTTTGAAGGACGTAAAAGCGACAACTATACAAAGTCGGTTAACGTGAAGCCGAACTAGCTCGGGTTACCTTTGCCCATATCTTCCGCGCGATTTCGACAAACACCGCTTGACAGCGGGTTACCTTTGCCTGTTGCGTCACAATTTCACTTAGGTAACGGAATTTCTGGGGAACTAAATACAAGGTGCGCCATCTAACGTCATTATAAGTAAAATAAGTAATTGATATCGATTAAATTAACAAAACGGGCTAATGGCCGACAGATGTCATTATTAAGTTATCAATTATAATTAATAAGTTAAGCTATTATAATTATTGTCCATTGTCTGATATGTTGTAAATTTAAATTTGCCTATTAAATATATTGTTTAGTATCACCGAAAACCTAAAAAGGAAGCCGGTGGGAATCGGCTTGTATGGACGCTTCGCCACTGCTAAAATAGCAATAAAAAATATTTCACACCGTAATGATTTGCACAGTAGGTAACACTAGTAGGTATCATTCAGGATTACGCAAAGGGCATATTTCTACCTTCAGATAAACTAATGTTATACTAACGTAGATTATTAAATAATACCGGCACGGTAAAGCCACTAATGATATAATAATATATATGCAGCATCCGAGTCTCGACAGATGCCAGATTGTGATCGGCGTCACTGGATATACATGGCTTACGCCACGAAACGACGAATGATTACCGTGT
>NW_023593590.1:0-21680 GCF_014839805.1 Manduca sexta
TCTAAAATTTTCCGAATTGAACTTTGCCAGTGGTAAAACTGAACGCTCGTCGTAATGATATTTACATATCACGGTTTTAATTATAAATCTCGTTGATGCACCATAAATGTGATTACAAAGTTAATTAACGTGAAACAAGTAATGAGCCGAGCGTTGGTGAGATATGATCGATACACCGAAACTTGTACTTGCTTACCGTTCCGTGTCGGACAACACACGAGATGGTTTAAAAAAGGCGTGTTGTTTGTTTACGTATCTCCGTAGTACGTTCATGTGTAGGTAACGGGTCCGAGACACCGGCAGCGTCGAGTCCGCAGTCAGTCGCGCGCGGCCCTCCTGCGCGTTCGCACGACGTGTATATCGCGCGGAACAGCTGATCGGCATTAATCACACATAAACAATATAAAAACTTTATATACCTAACATAAATTAACGTTTAAAAACAATATTTATATACTGAGTGAAGTAATAATCAGTGTTGACGGTACTGCGTGCTAGCTCGATCGATATCCCGAAAACGCTACGACGTCCCAGCTGGAAGGTCGAACAACCCTGTGCAATAACTTGCAATAGTCAAATAAGGCTGATTTTAGTGTTACATAGTTCATGATTTTGTGTATGTGAGAATGGATTTGCTTCGTAGACTCTGATATCGAGTTGTGTTTTGTTCTGTAACCTACGGAGTTGTTTGAGTGAGTAATATTTACATTTACATCTCCGGTAATTGTTTGCTGATCTGATTGTAAAGCAGTAACTATCGATTTCTTATCGGTCATAAATTGTTGTTGTAAATCGTCATTAAGTACATGCACTGTTATGTTTTAAAAATCATGTTTTATCTTCCGCTCTCGGGGATTTTGGTAATACATTATTGTATGAGCGATGCAATATTCATTTTATTTATGTTTTCGTACATATGGGCGAGCCGTGTGGTGAGATTCATTATCGTGTTTGTCGTGAATTATCACATTTAACAGATAAGTGACGCCTATTAACGAATTAGTTTCGTTTGTGTAGCTAAAAGTCAAGTTTTTCAATAACATACCTTCTATGAGAACTCTTGCATCATATGAAAACTTTCAGGGTACAAATATAGATATATATTGTGTTGTAATTTCTGTTAAGTGTTCTTTACATTATATTCTACAATCCTAGGCTACCAAGTTAATGCTTCCTACGACCTGGTGTGGTCATAACTCCACCTTCCCACACTGAGACTTTCATTTGACTCAGTTTGGAATATGTAGTAATATCAATTAGAATCCTAATTAACTTCTATTGTATTTAGTTCTAAACATTACTGAAAGACTAACTACGCCTACCTGTCTTAAAGATCACAAACCATGTCTTGGTACAGTCTAACTTCTCCAAGCATTAAACATGCGTTATGACCTGTGTCTACATTGATTCTAGAAAAATATTTTTACTGTATCTCTTCATTATTTGAATTCTCATCTATAGCACTCGACCACATCTTTAATATCTTATGGTTATTAGAATTCACATGTATACTATTTGTCTTCTGTAATATCTCACATTTCTTCAATCACATCTAATTGCAAACGAGTCTGGGACGGTGGTAATAACACCTCGATGTTCACATTCGGGTTCTCACCCCCGGCTCCCCGTCGTCGGCATCGTGTGCGAACCGAAGGGTGCGTTACCCTCTCTGCCTCAATGGAAACGCAGCGCGGTCGACAACCCTATCTAAATTCGCGCACTGAAATGCTATTTTTCAATGTCCTTGGATTCTGATAATGAACCTTATATCCAAACGGTTGATAGGGTAAAGTAGCTTTTATTGATTGTGTAGCTTTCGATTTTCTTAATCAATCCTGTGTTTAATTTGCAGTGAAAAAATATTTTTTAATTACCTTGGATTCTGATAATGAACCTTATATCCAAAGAGTTGATAGGATGAAGTAGCTTTTATTGTGTAGCTTTCGATTTCCGTAATCAACCCTGTGTTTCGTGAAAATATTTTTAAATATTTTTGAATCTGGAATCTGTAATTGATAATGAACCTTTATAACAATTGAAATGGTGAATAATTTTATTTATTGGTTTTATATCTTTTTGATAATGATTTCTTATGTTAACGCGAATGTTAGACTTTGAAATAAAACTATTTTGCGGATTTTATTGCGGTTTCAAATTTGGATTCGCGTGATTTTTATTTCGAAACGTCGGAAGAAAATTATAATATAAAATTCTTAAAATTGTTTTATTTTTATAATCTTTGATTCGCAGCAAAATACGACGAATTTCGAAAACCTTGGAATCAAATAAAGACTACTTACGTCCAAAAAAATATAGTGAATTAGCTTTCATACGTGATAATGTTGTTTTTGTAGCATTGGTGAATTCTATATCGATTAAATTCGAATGGAAATACGACGATTTTAAATAGCCCTAGAATCTGATAATGAACCTGTACATTTAAACAACGACTGATAATGCACTAGCTTCTACAGATAGTTTAATTGGTTCCTATATCTTTCGATTTTGGTGGTAAAGATTAGATATCTAATAATGCATCGTAATATGTTTTATTTTCGCACATGATTAAAACATTACAAAATTACGTTTGTACAAAAGATATTGGCAAATTGGAAACGTTAAAACTTTCGGATTTCTTTTTTCGCATTTAATTTTACGCGATGGCGCTTATGTAGCAAACGTAATAGATATTATTTGAACGTAGAAATTTTAATTTTCGAATTTGAATTTGAAAAATCCTGTTTTGGCAAATGAATCAATGTCTTATCTCGACCGATTATATCGGGTGTCGATTATCGGTATTGCGAGTTACTAAATAGTTGTTATCTTATCGCTGCATGAATAAGTAGCTAGTTAGCCGGCGCTTGCTTTCTTGTGCGCGCTTTCACTGGCCACGTGCGTTATGTGACATGATATCAACGGATTTGTAATACTTAACGGGGGTTTCGACAAATTTCGAAGCAATGACACTGGAAGATAATCATTTCGACTTTCTTTGTTGACGTTACCTTGCACTTATTAGTTTATCGTGCAGTTTAATATAAAATAGAGCTATAGGTTTTGTTGCGTATTTTACTTGTACATAGTATTTACTTATTCCGTATATTTATAAAAGTATATATCAATCTTCGTTCTATTGTTGGTTCGAATAACTCCAAGCAGAATTATTTTAATTATTTAATTAAGAACTGTAGAAAAAATTGACTTCCTAAACGAACCCAGCACATCTTCGAAGGTTAATGTTCTTGACGGTTCCTTAAGCGGATCCGCTAATGAATACCGAAACGACAGTAATTATGAGTTTGAATTCAACGCTTATTAACTACGGATTGATTGCAATGCATTACGTATGCATCAATTAGATTGATAGCCGCTAATTACTGTAATCTGCGTGTCCAGATGTTGAGAATTTTACTTTCACTCTGTGTGAGATATGTTAGAATATTTATTTTATGTTTAAACTATTTCCTTCAAGCATATCTAAGAGCTTCAAGAAAGATTGAACTAAAAACTACGTTGAATGTTATTATTTTTTATCAATTTAAATTTGGAATAGATTCACCATATTAAGAAAGTCAAGTCTAATCCAAAGTATAGGTGACGGGTCGTGAGTTCGTTGACTGTCAGTTTCAATGTCAGTATGGTTTGATATGTATCGCGTGATTTATTGAATGTGAGCGGTTTAAATGTTGCATTTAAAGCTAGTTTTCTATTCTGTGTGTTTTTGTTAATACGAGTGTAAATTTTTGGGGTTTCTTATTGATAATATTGTAGGTAATGATTATTTTCGGGTTATCTTTATCCTGATTCTTGGTCAAGTATTTTGATATTTATTATTAAGAAAACTGTGTAAGAAATGTATTATAGCAGGAAATAAATTAGTCATTCAATAAGAAACATTTTTATATCTTATTTTAGAAAATGAAATGTTCTACCTGGTAGAATCTACCATATTGATTTATGGTTTTTAGAAAAGCTTAATTTAATGAAAAGTGGAATAATAAAATATTCAAATCATAAATATTAATTTTAGAACGAATAGACTCACGAAATTAATACAATAGTCAATGGATTGCAAAGTGAAATCGCGTTAGTCACCCGAAAGCAGTTCCAATGTCATTTCATCTCACTGCCAAAGTTTGACGGTCAATAAATATTGACGTCGAGGTTGCGTCAATAATAATTGTCCGCATTGTATTGCTGTTTTCAATGCAAAGTGTGATTTATGAAATTTGAAATTATTGTAATTAATGTCAATGAAATACCTTTATGAATCATTTAAATATTAGAAACTATTTCCACAATAGATAAAATATTGACAGCGACTAGTAGGTATAATCAAAATTGCCGGCGTATGTACAATGTTCAGAATAATTTTATAGTAAAATATAGTAATCATTTATGCACAATTTACTCACAGAATTGATACGACAACTGGGGCCTTATTCTCTATCCCGCACGTTATTTTAACAGTGCGTAACAAGCACGTAACACAACGCATCATGTTTAGGGACTATAGAAATTTGGCTTACAGAATACCATTCCACGCACATTTCTCGAAGATAACATGACACGGCCGCGTTACGCGTTTACACTATCATACAGAATAAGGGCCCTGACAATTAACTACAACACAGAAATGACGTGTAACAACTGCTCCTTTCGTTCTCTCGTACAATTCACAAACATGTTGATTTAAATTCATTTTACGTGAACAATGTATGTTTAACGTAAAACGGTCAAATCTGAAGTGTAGTGACTGCCCGTTTCACCTCGTTTCGTATTCCGGGAAGTGTTCTCGTGTGATGTGTAAGAAAGTATTATTTCCCGGTACTACAGGCGTATAACTTAGCATGCTTAATATCAAACTTTCATCGAAAAAGGAACTAAATCGCGAATCATATGAATTAATCATGTCGGAGAGGTCAAAATTGTTTGTATAATATATTGATGTCTAAGTTAAATAGTTTAATGTTAGTTTCAAAACGTATTTATGAATATATCTATAGGTAATTACGTCTTCTATATCTTTTAGATTTGTGAACAATAGGTTGTGAATATTGATTCGTTCCTGCCATTTCTTAAAGCGAAATCTAAATAATAATTTTTGCTATTAATGGATAAAATTATCGGAAATCTCATTAATAATTCAAAGACTATGTACCTTTATAATAATAAACTAATACTGAGAAGGAAGGGAAGTTAGTTCTATAGACTTATAAATAAAGAGTTACATTTACCATTAATGGCGACTGGTGTACGGCCATATCTTCCTGTGGTCGTGTGCCTTAGAGCGTGACTCCTGTTTAAAAAAACACTACGGTATTACCAATCTATTTTGCACTTTTTATTCTGGTTTCTAGGGTTTATAATAGTCTAACTCGGTGTTCCGATTAATTGAATTTGTTTGGAACAACATTGTCGTAGAAAACCATAATGGTGGGTACATTGAGCAGTTTGGTTGTAGTGATCGGATTAAATTTATTTAATATGTTTTTCTTCTGAGAAGTGTAGACGAAGATTTCTAAGTTAGGGTCATTGACCAAAATTAAAAATTTTATTGTAGGCTTTTTTACTCTAATTTAATAGCAACGTGCCTTCCTCCCATACCGTTTGCTATCCACTATTAGAAAACCTAACCTCATGTTTGTAGTTACTACCTAACAGATTGCTTGCTATAAAATTTTGTACTTTTTTTAACACCTTAACCAAAGTTTTATAATCAAAAAACAAACCATGTTTAAATAAGTTTATCCTTATCATTATTGTTAGTCATAACTGAATTATCCTCAAGAAACTCGGACGTGGTTATCCATACTTCACTTGCGCTGCCACTTCGTATCATTATCAATTGAAGCTCATTACTTACAAGGTCCGCAAATTGTTGGCCACTTTTTTTCTGTAACTGTAAAACATTGTGTTATCTCTGCGGTGTTGGAATCTTTGTTATTCACTTGGTCACGTCTTGCTTGTGATTTGCCAGTTGATTGTGTTTTATTAACCTTCCCGATCTGCTTGTTTAGATATTTCTGTGCATCTTTGTGTATTTAAGCGTTTGCGTTAATAGGTTTTGCGTCATTCGTTCATTCATTCGCTGTTTAGTATTTTCAAGATTATTAAAATTCACCTAGACATCGTAATTTCAACGTCCAGGTGGTTCGAGATTTATACTTTCTTTAAGTATAGGCCACTATGTTCTGCCATGCAGGTCCGTTAGAAGCAAAAAAGGTCCCTACGTCAGGCATAAAATATGAATTCAATTTTCAAAAAGCTTTTGGTTACCTCTACATTTAGAAACGCCTCCCTCTAGGCCTCTGCCGTTTCTAGACCGCAGCCTATACGGCCTATTGACAGATCCAAGCTCCAATACACGAATGGATTTTCTATTTTCACTAATATTGTTGATCTTATTCAGTACTGGATATGCCACTAAAGCAGCAGTTATAATTGTTTGTCAATACTTAAAGTTACTTAACCTTTAAACGATTCATGCCAAGCAATCGAATAACAGCTTAAGTGATTTGCGCATACCAAATCCGTACTAATCCTTACTAATGCGTATAATTTGAGCATCACTAGCGAATATGCTAATCTAATACCACAGTTCACTCAGGCTTCTTCGCAGTCTAGCTAAACTTGTCTCTCGTTTAACCTAACCCCTTAATTGGGTTTGGTTCGGTCCGCAAAATGAACTGCAATTACGTAATTCGCATTCGTCCCATTTGGAATCTATTTACATATTCAATTGTTTCCACTTCAGTGCAGGGGTGTAGTCCATTAGGGTTTCGGATTTTACTGAACGCTCTTCAAAAGCTTAAATTAAAACCCTCTCGTGGTTTGAATCTGGTTTTCGTAATCTGAGTACTTGTAATTAGTACGGTACTTATAAAGCTTACAAAATGGCCGATGAGCATGCATCTAAAGCCATTTAAATACTTATTTAGCTCTTTGTGAAGATATACATCAAATGCATATTTAATTCTTAACTCAATAATTTTCCAAATTCAATGTTTCACTGTTAAGGAATTAGACGAAGTTTCTTAAGTTAGGGTTTAAAAAAACAACGATACAGATGTCATTTGTTTGACACTTCCAAAGATAGTTAATAGTTTTATTGGTCTGTCAGACGTAGTTAAGAAATTGTTTTGGGGTATTATTGTGAAGTTGCATTCGGACTGGAAAATGTTTTTGTGTAGTTTCATGAAAAACTTTCCTTGTTTTCGTAAAGTTATGATTGAAGTGAATTTCATTGTCAACTTTTGGTGGATAAAACATGTATCTTTCTTCTTAATTCAATTAAATTTTCTGTTCTGTGTTAAACAATAATATATGTGGGCAACGTCCATTGAGAATAGCGCAGTGCTTTAAAATCTATACATATTATAATACAGAGTCCCTTTTTCTGTCTATATGTTATCGATTTTCTCAAAATCTACTAATCGGATTTTTATGTAATTTTGTATGGAGATAGTTTAAGACCCTTGGAAGGTTATAGGCTACTTTCTTTCCTTGGCAAATGTGGACTAATATCTAAAAATATAATGACTTTTATCCCGGCAAACTAAACTACTAACAAAAACTAGTTCATTATAATTTTAAGTCCTAAGACATTTACCTACTCTTTATATTATACAGTTTGTATTATAAGCATCAAGTTAGTACCTGGTTCGCCTCGTCCTTCACTTGTATCAAACAATCTCGCGTTGTTTTTTGTTTTTATACTCATTAACCACAATGGGTCCAAGTTCGTAGAATTTTAAATTTACTTTGAACATCTGAGATGTTGCTATCTGAAATTTTGCCTAATTATTAAACTAGTTTTCCTCCCGACTTTGCCAGCGTTGTTGTCAATTACCACGGAGTAAAAGAATAAGTAATAGTATGAATGAATGAATGGGTAAAGGAATATCCCTAAGATTTTTTATACATTATACGAGTACATGTTTGATGTTTATATTCCAAATCTTATCTAAATTCATAAGCAGTATCAGCGTTTATTTCTTACAAACATCTTCTACAAACTTTCAAACAAACATTTGCATTTACACTAGCTTTTGTACGCGGTATCGCCCGCGTGAAAAAGTTTTGCTGGTATAATATTCCTGCTATGCATTTCATCGATAAAGTAGCATATATCATTCCTAGAGTTCTCAAACTCTGCATACCAAATTTCATCGAAATCGGTTCAGCAGTTCACTGTGAAACCGTAACAGAAATACTTTGGCATTTAGAAGTATAGATTAGATATTTATAAGAGTCTAAATGCCGTCGCATCTCAAGTGTTATCCATTAGTAGGTGCGATCCAAAATAGGACAATGAGTGGCTGAGTTGTCACGGCAATTAACGGTCCAGGGTTCGCTTCCGGTGCGGTTTATATTTGTATCGTTGATAGATGGGAGTGCATCTAATTCTGTGAGGGTGGGACTATTTTCATTTAACCATTTGAAAGTGGGGTGTCGTTCTAAAATAAACGTGAACTTTTAACCCCTCGAAAGCTTAAATAGGGACTGGGAGGGTTATTAGGTATAAATCTAGAATTTATATAAACGTTTATTATTTTAGAGGGGAGAATATGTTATTTAAATAGATTTATATATTCACGTCATTTCACTGTAAAGTTCAAATTAGAACTCATTTTTCTAGTTTTATTTCTAGGCTTGCCATGCATTAAGTTTTAAATCGAAAAGTTTCATTTTAAGATTTTTTTTAGTAAATATTTAAAAAAAATTCAACTACCTATTTTGCTAAAAAAGATCAATGATTGAGAAAAATAGTAAAAAATCTTTTAAATATTGACCACAACAATAATGTTAATTAAATCAGATCAGCCGTAAAATCCTACTTTTTGACTTACGCCCTAATACGTGGCAGTCATCGATGTAATAGTTTATTACCGTATATAGTGATACAAATATAATTAAGGAAATAAAAAGACTTTCCAAAGTGACTCGCGCTATCAATACAACTATAACTATAAAGCTAACTATATATTTATAACGAATATGAACTACTCATATTAAACCATGGCCATAAAGAAGCTCCATCATCGGCGTTGTATTATAAAATGTTGAGAGGAGCTATGTTTAAGCCGGGTCGTTAATAACCGATAATATCGCCGGAGAAATGGTTTGTATTACAGCTCACCTACAAAACACGCCTACTGATGTTGCGCACGCGCATTGTACGTTGTTATTTTATGTATTATGTAGGAGCAATTTTGGTGTGGTTTTATAACGGGTATTGCACTTAGTAGTCTATCAGAAATATGGTAGGGAAGTTGATAATATTCGGGATATTGTTGAGACGTACCTTAACATTGGAGATGTGGTTATTAGGGGCTATATTTTCTTAATATTAAAGTACCATCGAAGGACGTTATAAATATTTATAACTATCCAGTTTTTTTTACTTCGAAACTATTTAGGTGTTAAGAAGTAAAGTAAATATTGATAAAAAATAAAAGTCAAATAGAAATTCATGTTATACATGTATCAGTTTAACGTAATTTAAATTTAAACCTTCGAATAAATCAAGATCTTATACCATTAATTATATACCTAAAGTCTATTTTTATGTAAACACAGTTTTTTTAATCACAGTTAAACTTTTTAAGGTTTTTATTTGCAAATTTATCATACTCTTTCACACATGACGACACGAAAATCATGGCTTACGTTATGCGATGTAGAGATTAACATTGCCTTTTGACCCGGCACATGTTGTTTGCTATCCGTTTAATCTTTACTATTTATGTACCATGAGACAAGATTTAATTTGCATAGTGTGTGACTGCAAATATGCTTGTACTTTTATGCTTAGGCAAAGTGATTATGGTATTTGTGAAGGAAAACATCGTGAGGAAACCTGCACATCTGAGAAGTTCTCTATAGAAATTTCGAAGGTGTGTGAAGTCTACCAATCCGCACTAGGCCAGCGTGGTGGACTAAGGCCTAATCCCTCTCAGTAGTAGAGGAGGCCCGTGCTCAGCAGTGGGCAAGTATATAATACAGGGTTGATATTATTATATTATTATTAAAATGATTATGTGTGCTAAAGTTTGCTAAGGCATACATTCCGATCCTATGTCCCCTAGATTGGGCTGAGAGCATCTACAGTAACTTTCTATTTCGCACGGTCTTGAGCTGCCTGCTTGATTTCGTTCTGTCTTCCCAATACTAGGTACGCTTCGTCGATAACAGTGCGTCGCTAGGTTTGTTCAGGACAGCTTCGTTTATGTTGTAATAATGATAAAGCACTAATAAGTACTTGTATCCTCGTAGAGGTAAAGATGGATTAGCGAATCCAAGCTTCGCTAAGTTTTTAACATGCCTAGATTTGATAGTCTTGCGCCACATTGGTTGCAAATTCTAGTCTCTAGCAACGAACGTGTTTTTATTTATTTGGGAATTTTTACAGATATATCAATGAAGTTTGTACTTGTAGCAAACTAATAAAAATGTTGTAGTGCAGTAGATTAGTAGCTATTATTAACGGATTATAATTAACATAAAAAAAATATTGATAAAAAAATAAATTCATGTTATTGATATTTAAAAGAAGATTCTATTTGATAAATTCATATAAAATTTTCTCTGCTTTATTTTACATTCAAATTATGAATTATGGCGTTCTAAATCAAAGTTTTTTGCCCAGTACAGAATTTAGTATAAATATGCATAAACCTGTTTATTGCTGGCCATAAGCTTTCATTTACGAAGAGTTGTGATGTCATCGTGATTCATGACTATCTAGATGGGTTCGCGATTTTTCAAAATCATAATTACCTACTCTTATTGCTCAAAAAGGGATATAAAAAGGCGTAAACTATTGTCAATTTTTTAACCGAATTCGTTCTATGTATATATTTGCCATCGTAAAATAGGTAAAAATTTTGTTGAAAGAAACAGCCAAAAGTATTTTTTGTCGTTAATTCCGACATCTTTAAATATAAGACCGGTTTTCCCCAATCATTAGTATGATTGTTAGCTATTTGATGGGACCTGTATCCAGTTTATTAGTATATTTATAAATGTTTGTAGTTGATTTGGTAGATTTTGATTCGGACATAACATTTTGAATTCTAGTGGTAACATTTTATTTACCGGGTGTAAAAATGAAAGTTGAATATATAAAAATAATTTTGAAATTACAGTAAAAACCCAGTTTACTAAACTACGAATGGTACCTAAACGCGCTAAACACAAGAAATACCACCAAAACAATGACAACGCATTAAAATAATTACTTGCCTACATAAAGGAAGACGAAATTGGACCCTGTAAATGTATAAAATATAAGTCGATGACTGAAACTGAACTGATAAATATTTAATATGATAGATTAAACACTTCACAATATTCAATGTTGAATGTATCAAGGTGTTATTTGAACAAATGTTTTTATTTTTCGGCTACGTCAGTTGTGCATACAATGTATACCAAAATATGATTTATCTATTTTGTAGTGTTATCAAGGACTCTAGAATTTTTCAACTAAAGCCAGGATAACCTTAATCAAAAATATATAATAAGTATATATTATGCTCTTATAGTTTATTTAGGTTTAAATAAGCTAAATTATAAAATTGTAATAATAATAATAATATCAGCCCTGTATTATATACTTGCCCACTGCTGAGCACGGGCCTCTTCTACTACTGAGAGGGTATCAAATTGTATTGATACCAAAACTTTTTTTACATGTACTTATAATGTCGATTATTAACGTACAATCGGTCACGGCTTCGCTCGCTTGAAAGCCTTTCTTACTACAAAAACGGCTAAAACACTAGGATTTCAGCGACATCTGTTTAAAAAATCACATTTAATAATTCAATTATTTCCCACGGGAGCAAATTACCGGAATAAAGGTAGCCTATGTGTTAATCCAGGACATGGTTTACTCGTGTGCCAAATTTCATCCAAATCCATTCAGTTATTTCTGAGTTTACTTCAAACAAACATCCAAACATTTTTATAAACTTTCGCATTCATAATATTACTAAGATTAAACCAATTTTATTAGATATAGATTAAATAAATTTTACCAACATCAAATTCATTCATGAAGCCATAACGATACCTCACACTTATTTGCATTTCGAGTTATGTCACAATAGCCCTGTGTTTATTTTTAATTTAATTAATTCATGCGTTCGTCACGGACCTTGATGTTTTAATAAATTAATTTATCAGTTTCATTATCATTAACCTGTTTTCGTATAGTATATATATACAAGTAATTATCATTAATCTGTGGTGAGCTTTGCGGTTGACGGACAACTGTTGTAGAATTATTTCTCCGCGGTTTAATATCGGCTTAAATCAATTTTCTAAACGTGAATTGTGAGGTTTTGATATTGATACCAGACCATAAATTGATATAAGATTAGGTGTTGATTACAAATTACATGAGTTTTTCGAAATTGAAATTTGTGGCTATAGGCTGAAAGGCTCATTTTCATTATATGATTCTGTCCAACCATTCGAGGATAATGTCGCCAAGTTGTTTTAAGTTTGTCAACCTATACTTGACCTTTAGAGAGACAGTTGTTCGAGCCACGAAGGCGGCGGCACACGTTATGTTTGAAGGTAGATGTTATCTTGTATAAACAGGTCGCATTGTTGCTAAGTGAATTTTAACTTGCAATGTAAGTAGGAGGCGTGTTCCGCAACAGCGTGGTACCCGATAATGTTTCGCAAAACTTACTTTTGATACAAAAAGTGTTCTACATATTTGTATCTTCGATATTTTTTGGTTTTTAACTCGACATAGCAGAGTAGTGTGACATTTTCTGAAAGAGAACCCGACAAGATATCATCATCAGCCCTGTATTATATACTGTCCCACTGTTGGGCACGGGCCTCCTCTACTACTGAGAGGGATTAGGCCTTAGTCCACCACGCTCGCCTAGTGCGGATTAGTAGACTTTACATACCCTCAAAATTCCTAAAGAGAACTTCTCAGGTATGCAGGTTTCTTCACGATGTTTTCCTTCACCCTTAAAGCAAGCGATAATTCAAAAAGAATACACACAATTCTTTTTATAAACGCAGATGTGTGTGCCCATGTGTTTTGAACCTGCGAACATTCGTCTCCGCAGTCCGCTCCACACCCAACTAGGCTATCGCCGCAACAAGATATAGGTACTACAAATACGTATAAATAACTTTTGAACATAATACAATTATTATGTTATGACCCTCAATGGCCGTACTATGTGTAAGATAAACGCAATACACTGTCTGTTGTAAGTAAAATGGTTTGGTGTGTGAACTCGGTCAATTATGCACAAAGAGGAGTTGCCAATTTAAATTACAAAATACGAGAATCCGCAAAGAAATTTGATAGACGTAATAAAATTAATGCAAATTTTTAAATGTGCATAAAATACTCCTTTATCTGGCCTCTAGTAAGTTAACTAAAACAGTATTATTTATAAAATTTTAGGGAAGCTATGCTTTGTTACAACACACATTTACTCGACCAGCCATAAGTCAAAACCCGCCATCTTGCCTAACTAGGAACCGGTGATGTTTTTGAAAGCTATTTAAGCAATGCCAAAAAACCACCTCTTAACGCTAAAACAAGTTAATAAGTAAGACTGATAATGTCGAAAGAGCTAATAAGGGTGAGGTACAAATTATGCAACAGTAAATCTAATTAGTTGTGGATAGTGGAACTAATAAGGAAATAGTATCTTGAGTATTTTGACTGTTTACTCTATCATTGAAGTCAAATTGGAAACTATAAATAAATTTAAAAATACAATTTATAAACCGATTAAATACTTTATACAGTTAAACTGCTCTTAAAAGAGATTATACGAATTCCGCAATAGCGTCGGATTTTTCGCAAAGTTGGCAACCCAACGCGATGGTTATTGTTTGTTAATGTAATCCCACCGATTCCAATGAATGTACACATTGTTGCATGTTTGCACTTTCGCCTAAAATTAAACGTTTTAACACGTGATGTTAACGTAAACAAACACGTTTGACGGGATCACTTGCGGGAATACGGTAATTGATAGGCGATTTGTACTTTGTGAGTTACGTTTTGTATTATTTTGGTTTTGTAGACTTGCTACGTTGAATTCAAGAATCTGGGTGATATTCATTTGTTTCCATCTCGGAGGTAATCAATATCTTAGAAACTATTGCTAATAAGGTAGTCTTAGAAAAATTATGATTAAAAATTATAATTGAATAACGACTACATTTATTAATCATTGTCTCAGTTTTACTAGTGTATGAAGTTTGAAAATTATGAAATAATATGAATTTTGTCGTTTTGGTCAGTGAAAAATGTCTTTATTTCGTGTTCAAAACCGACAACCATTACTTTAAATCAGCACGCTAAAGATATTTACCAACGAATTACGTATAATTTTGTTAATAATATTATATAGGCAAAAACAGTATGACCTTCAAAAATTATTATATACTACAGCAAAAACTAAACATTAAACTCGTCAATGTCGAAATATTTACAACGAAACTCAGAACTATAACTCCAAAGGAAAAAAGTATTTCAATAAATTTATAAATCTTGTTTAAAAATGGAACGCATAAATATTGTTGAGTCATGGGAATTTCGATTTTAGTGTGTCATTCGCATTTGGTGTTTTGAATCATGGAAAACAGTACTCTCTGTCATATAATGTAGAGTTGTTAGTTATATTTCACCTATGGTATTAATCAATAACTATCGACGTAAGATTAAAGTTGAGTTTTCTAAGTAATTACTGCGAAAGTTTCCGATCGCTTGCGGGTAGTACTTGGATTGGACGCGATGGGTGGGAGGTCTTCCTATTAGTGATATAAAGCACCTAATATCAGTCGTAGTATGATAACAAACTTTTTAAAGTTTGGTCGGTAGAAACATTTTCTGTTCGCGTAATAATAACTTCTTAAGATTCCACACCGTCCTGACTGCATATGTCAACGGGGCCTCAAAATAATCCTAGCATTTTCAACCCTGCCCAAAACATCATAAAAATGATTATTGAATGAGTGACGTGTAAACACATCTTCAGTAAGCTTTAGTTGGATTGTGGAGACGAATGACTTTGACCCGTTAATAATGCAGCCACCGGCAGACGCCGCAGGCCTTGTCCTGCGGTTTGTCCGTAACATACATCTTTATTGACACTCGGTTACTACTGTTTTGCTATAGTCACTAGGCGTAGGTATATTGTTTATTGAATCGAATTGGAAGTGTTTTTGATTTCGACTTAGGATTATCCCGAAGATGTAATGTAGTTATTCGTACCCAAACGTAGACAACCGCTTGATTATTGCTGCTCGTCTATTTATTTGTTCGGCCTTTACGAAACGGCTGAATCGATTTTGATGGGAATTTTATCATCAGAAAACTTTAAAACGATGCGTAGCATTTTAAAACAGTATTTACGTCGATTAAGGAAGCATAAGCGCGTTTCAAATATATTTTTTGAACACGTCAAATCGATTCAAATGTTTATTTTGTTCAGCAATACGGATGGATTAATTAAACCGCTTTATTTTAGACCTGTATTTATGTAATTGTCTCTCACGTTTTGTCCTTGGTTGCATTGTAATTGTTCGTATTACGTCACAACTTTGTAATTTATCGTGGAGTTATTAGAAATTTTGTAATAATATTTTATTGTATTGATAGAGTTTTGAGAACAGATAAAATAATGTACAAAATAATTACATCATGTGATTTTTAGTTAAAATTGCAAACGGTGCATTGCTCAATATTTATTTTGTTTCCAAAATTTCAAAGCCATTAAATTCTCAATCGTGTGAAATATTAATTTCGACATGTACTGATTGCTATTAATTTTAATGTAAAATTGACAATAACGATGTCGTGGACCGCTTACTAGGTTCTTACTACTTTATAGGTTCCAATAAGATATACTTTGTATAAATAAAATTAAATGACATCAAACTAACACCTATAGTTCCATGAAAATTCATACAGGAAAATCTAACGAAGGACTGCGTTCATTCCAGTTGAAATAAAGTTATAGAAATACAAACACGTGCGTAGAAATCCGAAGCGTTACATAAAAAATATTTTATTAACCTATAAACAACAATATTACATACAAAAACTATAAATTCTGAAATTTGATAGATAGGTTGATTTTTTTTTAATGTGTTCTATATATTCTACAATATGCACATACATATGTAATAAGTACTAAAACGTATATAAAAATATTAAACGAAAAACTTACGACAGGTTGTTTTCGCTATCAGTAACACACGATAAGCTGTTTATACCTCGTTGTAAACATTAATTAAATTATGAGCAAATAGATATTCTAATATAAGAGTATTTCGTTTACAAGAAAACATAGTGTCTATACGTATGCTTAGGAAGTCCACGTACGGATACACATCCGTACAGAAGTGTGAAAGCGACTTTCACTCGATATAGTTCAGATGTGTGGGGTCAAAGGGCTCTACCACACGTGGGATGAACTCGTGTTATTTTGTTTATGGTAGCAGTTCTGAACGCGGTTTGGTTGATTTGTTTTTAAAGACTCGACAAAACCGAATTAAGAGTTATATTATCGACCAATACATGATAATTGAGCCATACATTAACATATTATGTATATGCTTTTTTATGTGAACGACAAAGTGACTTACAATAGACGTGATGGTACCGAAGTATGTAGTTCCAACTTTTCAAGTTTGCAGTCAATAATTAATTTAAATCGAACTATTTTTCGTATTTTATCGCGGTTTTTCATATTATGATTTTTTCCCTACGTTTTGAAGACTGCAGCTTTCATGGTAACGGGCGGTAAACTTTATAGTTCTAAATGATGTGTAAGTCTCAGGAACTTACATTTCGTCCAATTATAACCGCTTTTAACGATTAAATATTATAAAAACATACATACTCATGCCTTTCATCCCGGAAGGGGTAGGCACAGAAAAACCCAATATCACTCTCCGACCCGGGGATCGAACCTGAGACCTCAGGACAACATTCTTACCGTAATTCGACTACGCTACCGCGGCAGTATCAATATTATTAAAGTAGAGTATGAGTCAGCATTTTTTGTTTACATGACTCATTTACCACAGATCTACCTACATGTTACATAATATATTCTTTTTTACGTAATTCAGGCAAGCGATTATAATGTGACACCAATACACGAATGTAGTTAGTCATTCATATCTGATAAGGGTACCATGGTATACAGATTTGGTGTGGACAATGCCATGCTAGGATGACACATTTTACTATGAATGACTAATGTTTGTACAAGGATTCATAGATAATTAGATTATTTGATACTCTCGAACTAAGAACGTAATTAAAGTGTGGGCTATAGTAATAATGACTGCCTCGGTGGCGTAGTTGTATTGCACGTCCGGTACAATAGCGCTCTGAGGTCCTGGGTTCGAATCCCGGGTCGGGCAAAGTGATATTTGGGTTTTTCTGCTCGGTATCAGCCCGGAGTCTGGAATTTGTGCCCGATATGGCAATAGGCTCGCCCCTATCACATCATGGGACGGAACATACTTGGCGAAAAGTGGGTGCCCTAGTTGCGCCTCCGCATACCCCTTCGGGGATAAAATGCGTGATGTTATGTATGTATGTAAGTATTTTTTTTACTATTATCTCTCTTCTATTAAGCATTGAGATGTTTTTTTTCTCCAAAAAACTTCTTTTGTTCTTTCTTTAAACATCGTGATCTATTTATTTGCCCTTTGATGCATCTGTGTTTTGACAGCTTCTGTTTTGACTTGATGATTGATAAATGACTTCTCAGAGACACAAAGTCCGAAGATGTTTATTATTGGAGAGACCGTTTGCATGGCTACGTTTAAAAATGATCGTTCTATAAATTGACATTAAATGAGTATTTGAGTGATCTAAAAAAAGTATTCAACGATGTGATGGTATCATATAAGATGGTGTTTATTGAGTAAGATGTAATAAGGTTTAATGACTTTATAATTGATTTCGGGTCTCGTTAAAAAAAATCAGTGTGAAGAAGGACGTAATTACCAAATCCGCATCATAAAATGGTCTTCATAGGAGGTCTGTTAATACTATAGTATTTTTTATACTCCAGAATAAATGTGTAATATGTGTTCCAGTTACGCCTCTGTCTACCCCATCAACAAAGGCGTTATTGTATGTTTATTACATTTCTAATTCTAGGAAATTCGATTTATTACGTTTAATGGTAACTCGCGTGATTTCATTACCAAAGCGTTCGCTAAACGCGTCGCCGGATTTTACCCGCCAGCTGTTGTACACATGAACGATAATAAACCAGAAATAATTGCATATGTAACGATTTTTTGCTATCATGTGCTAATGTTAATTGTAGCTTTGTTTTTTGTCTAGGTCGTGAACAAAGGGTTATGTTGTGAAGTGAATTAGTTAGCTCCTGATTCTAGTCTTCGTGTTGTAACAAACAATAGTTCTTATTACCTGTTAGTATTTTATAATTTGCCACGCCTAGAGGTTGTTGACGTCACGCAGGTGGCTTGTTCGTAAAAATGAAGCCAAATCGTTGTTGCGAAATGGTTGAAAAAGTGTGCTAAGTACTTACGCCAACCTCTAAATTTTTCTTAAGGTATAATTTTAGTTCTCAAATCTATAAAGCTGAAGAGTTTGATTGTTTGGAAATGCTAATCTCAGGAATTATTCGCCGATTGTGTATTTTTATCATTAATGGAACGTACATTACTTCTGAATGCCAAAGGCTACTTTTTGTCCTGGAAAATCTTTTTAATGCAGTCAGAGTTGCAGGAGTTATATACCGAGAAATAATAAAGTTATTAATGTCTTCCTAAAGGTTCAAGATTCCACGCAATTGGATCAACAAAAACCGAACCCATTTGTCACGAACAAACAAATTTCGCAATGTTTGTTGTGATACGAGCTTCTAATTTATGAAAACTGCCGACTCATCTCTCGTCGGCTCATAATAATAGTGTTCCGCGGCTGGGTGGCGAGACGAACTGTCCTAAGGGCTGTGATATATGGAAGCTATTATATTTATTACATTTATTCCATTACTTTTTTGATTTATATATATATTTATCATGACATAGTTAGAATATATTCAGTCTGCTAAATAAATTGGAATGAAACAAACTTTTTGGTCCGCTTGAAATTAATTACTATGTATAATATTATTTTCTATTACTAATGTTTTTAAATGTAAGCTAAACTACATTAACAGACTTACTTATAAAAATTCGCAAAGCTTTGCTCAGTTAAAGCACAAATTTACTCGATCAGCTGTAAGTCAAAACCCGCCATCTTGCTTCTTCATAAGGTTTAAATTAAGAACTGGTTATGTTTTTGACAACTATTTAAGCAATTCTTAACCACCTCTTAACGCTAAAACAAGTTTATAAGTAAGACTGTATATGTTTCGATTTAAATTATTGCAAAAATAATGCGTTAGTTCATTGGAGGCAAACAAGGCCAATATATCATTAAATACTTTACTGAACCGACGCAAACATAAAGGCCAGTATTATATATCATTAAATACTTGACGATGGCTTCAAACACACCCATTACAGCAGCTTACAGCATTATAGCTTCAAAGATTTATAGCAAGACTAGCGACCCGCTCCGGCTTCGCACGGGTGCAATGCTGATACTAATTACACTACAGAAAAACTGTGAACGTTGTATATAAAAACATAGCGGCCCGCTCTGGCTCCACACGGGTATAACATAACAAGTATTTCTTCACTATTTATTGGATGTTATTATACATATAAACCTTCCTCTTGAATCACTCTATCTATTAAAAAAAACCGCATCAAAATCCGTTGCGTAGTTTTAAAGATTTAAGCACACATAGGGACAGAGAAAGCGACTGTGTTTTATACTATGTAGTGTTACATTACATAGTATAAAACAAAGTCGCTTTAAAATTAAAATATTTCTCGCTGTAAACCTTATAGCCTTCGTGTGTAACCGCCCTTATTCTTTATAATAGGAGAAAATTAATGTTCACTGCAACATATAAATTCTAGCGATGAATCATGACATTGGTAACGAAAATAATACTTGATAACAATGATTAATAGATAAAGGTTGTGTTGTATAGATAAAAATATTCTTGGAAATTATACACCTATAATGAATCTCAAGTGGGGATTAAAGGGGCATATTGCGTTATGAAAATAGAGTAGTTACACAGCGGAATCATGATACTTGCGCTTTAGTGGTTTATTTCAGAGTCGCTTTCCTAGATTAGCCGAAATAAATAGACAGGCATTAAGGCCAAGCTGACATAATTTTAACCACCAGTGACAGCAAACTCAATTTCGCTCTCAAGTGTGATATCAACTTAGACGCTGTCAAGTCGACATTTGCATCTCAAGATCGTCACTATTCAATAGACAGATACATTTTTTTTTAATTCAGCAGCGTCAACTCGGCTCAAAACTGGCGTTCAAATGACATCTCAAGTTTGGTTATTTAATAGTTCAAGATCTACTTAAAATCGTACGCAAAGTCGAGATTCGTTTGTTAATACGGCCTTATGTCTCTCGTTACTCAACATTATTAAAACTTAATTTACTTTAAAAGTATAGTTTATTCCTTTGTCTAGTCTTAACTATGTCAAGAAAAAAATATGTTTTAATCTAATATTAACAAATTATGAGTCGTATTACAATTCGTTACTTACCATAATTTATTTTTTAATTATGTATTGATATCAATGGCCAATTTGTTTCGCGCTCTGTTGCTGCAAATAACAGCTTTACGATACAATCTTTTAATCTATAATTAACAAAATTGAACAATCATTTGATTAGGTATTATAATACTATCAAATAATAACAATCGTGTTTGTTGCTGGTCGTTCTAAATTAATTAAAGTATTAAAACCTTTATAAAAAAAACCCTTTACCTATTTAAAAGGTATTTTAAGTATTAAATATGTTTCATACATGGCATTATGGCTCTTAATACCACATCAATAAAGAATATAAAAGCTTGTAACACAAAGCTCATTGAAATAACCCGAGCTTAATCACAGAGCATGTCTACCCGGTAGCCTTTAGATACAAAGAAACAAGTGCATTTCAATACGAAGGTACTTGAGTGGTGGTAAGAGGCTATGCGGCACTCCGGCCCTCCGGCTCTCAGTGTGGGAGGCGGTCTACATAACGGTGATTTAATGAGCACTAAACGATGTGCAACGGATTTGTGAGGTATTAGTAAGTGTCATTTCTGAACGTCATGTTATTTAATTACTGGTGTTTTTTTTTTTATTTAAATGTCACGTAATGGCAGGCTAGCTTCTATTGCATTAAGGAAATAAGTTTCACTAACTATAGGTATATTAGTTACATCACTGTCCACCCCAGATTTGAAAGTATGGAATGGTCATAGCTCCATGTGTTGATTGTTAGTATTTGAAGTATCAAGACATGCTACTATTTTATTATTTGAGATATTTTTTGCATATGGATTAATGATATATTCCTTGATCCTTAATATCAATGTTTTATTAGTGTGAACAGTTGATATTTTTCCCTTTTTTATTGGTCTTTCTGTAAAATATCACCAAGAATCGCTACCATAACGTACCGCTCTTGTGGACTCTAAATTATACATTTCAGTACAAGTAATTGCCCGATGCTTCGTTTTATAATTAATACCTCGTTCTGTAAGT
>NW_023593591.1:0-18614 GCF_014839805.1 Manduca sexta
TTTATGTATTAAACTGACACACTGTAAAAGTAATAAATGTTATTTGCAGTTAACAATTTTCTTTTTTCTTTATTACAATATTTATGGCAAGACTAGGTAGTATCCCCGGCCTACCGTACGAAATGAATGACACACTTTAACTGCGGTTTCCTGTGACATAATGGTACTACCTCAGTCAAGGTAAGTTAAAATTTGTTTCCAAATCCTCCTTATGTTCTCTTTGATTAATTTCGTTCCAGGTTGTAACTGTTTCGAGAGACTCGTCGAGCTTCACCGCTCGTCATAAAATGCGTGCCATGCCGAGCCTGGCTTACAGGAATTGTAGTGATGGATGTGAGGGCAGGATATGGTTTGTTAATTACAGTAGAATGACGAGACACGCCGCTCGCCTGATGGTAAGCGAAACGACCACCATACAGATCTTTGAATTATAAAGTACTGTGTGACACTCCAGTGCGCAAGGTTGGCATATTCCACTTAAATCGATCTAATCATGCCTTTATAGTTTATTATTGTCTCCAGTCATGTCGGACTGCCGTCTGCGTGGACAGAATGAAGGAACAGAGGATGAACAATACACAAGTATTGCGCATTCACTTGAGCACTATATCTCCTGCGCACTTGGCTGATGTCCGTTGAATTTGGCCGCCGTGACCGAAATTCGGCTAGGAGGGATTCATTCATTCAGTAATAGTGTTAAACTACCACTCTACCATTTTTCACGCGACCCGAACCTCAAGCGGCGTGAAGTATAAGAAAAAAATGATAATTAAATATAAAAACATTACGCCCTTTATAAAAATAGAAATAGTTTAAACAATGGCACATATAAATTTAAATATAATAAAACAAGTAATATAATGTACGAAAATAATTAAATGCTGCGGAATTAAAGACAATTACTTGTCAAGTGAAAAAGTTGTACGGTGTTAGAGTTTTGGCATAATTAAAGTCAAAATGAGCAGCGATAGTCTAGTTGGGTGTGAACGGACTGCCGAGATGAATATCCGCAGGTTCGAATCCTAAAGGCAAACACCACTGAATGTTCTAAAATGATGTGTATTTCCTTGTGAATTATCGCTTGCTTTAACCGTGATGGAAAACATCGTGAGGAAAATTGCATACCTGAGAAGGTTTCTATAGAAATTTTGAGGGTATATGTCTACCAATCCGCACTAGGCCACCGTGGTGGAGTACAGCCTAAACTCTCAGTAGTAGAGGAGGCCCGTGCCAAGCAGTGGGACACTATATATTACAGGGCTGATATTATTATTATATATGCGTTACAAATATATTTCACCCGACATTGGAATTTTAACCACTGCTCGACCGGTAATCTGAATAAATAAGCACTTGGTATATTAAACTTGTTTTTCTGAGGTGCGGCGCACTTATTTACAAACTTACTACGAAAACAGTTAGCAGTAGTCATTTGGTTTTGGGCTCATATACGTATCTATATCTTCTATATACATAAAAAATGAATCCCTATTTCCCTTGGTCACGCCATCACGCGTGAATAGCTGGACCGCCTTCACTATTTTCTTTTTTGTTGTATTTGTTATTGTCAGGAGAAGGTTCTTATGAAAGAAAAAAATCAAAAAATTGCGCGGAAAATTAGAAAATGTAATAAACTTAACGAAACTATTAATTTTAAATAACTGTCAGCGATTGACAGAATGCGCGCCGCAAATTCATAGTTAAGACGGGACAACGTCTCTCGGGTCAGCGTATATAATAAAATTGTAGCAAGCCGAAGATAAAATAGATAGCTTCTAACACTGTTAGCACGCTGTTTTGTTGGGTCAGGGCCTCAAAAAAAACATTCCACTGGAATTAAAAATATTTAGTATGTTAGAGATATGTTTAATGACTTTAGAATAAAGTAATTTAAACATAGAAGAAATAATTTCAAGGCAACGAACTATTAAGATAAAACAATATTCATTAAAACGTATAGATATACAGTGTCATTTTGAAATTGCGTTAATAAATTAAACCATAATATTCTTGTGCTATTAAAAAAAAACTTTATTCTAACCATAAATAAAGTAAAGAAACGTGTTAGTTTCGACGAAAATAAATATTATTAATAAAAAGTAATTTTCATTTTACGTTCTATAAGACCACTAGTACTTCACAAAGACAGTTTGTCGCAACAGCAACATCTTTCAGTCCGAAATACACTTACACACACTATATTAGGCTAATTTGATAAAAGGATCACAAAGTAAAACCGGAATTATTGGCGAAAATATTTCTTACTTATGGATGATTTTAGACAAAATGTTAGCATAGGTAAATATAAAATTATTTTTAATATAAGCTTTAGTAATTTACGCATGCAATTTATTATTATGCACTTTTGGATCATAAACCACATCAAGATCGGTTCCAAATAGATATTTTTATTCAATTCAATTAAATTTTTGGATTGTGGCTCCATCGTTGGCAGACGATGATTTTGCCAATGTCAAAGTTGAAAGTAGGAAAAATTCCGGTAAATTTTTATGGGTCTAATATTATCTATGACTGATGAGCGGTAAATACTCAAGGTAAATAAAGCAATGGCATTACAAAATAATCGAAAAACACTATACATAAATTCATATATTTTTATTAATAAACATTGGGTAAGTCATTGATATTCAAAAACTATACATTTGACAATGGGACGCATAGTGGCACACTAAGCACTGAATATTAATATCAAATAGATTGAATACATTACACGTATTAATGTCAAAACAAGCAGTTTTTTTTCATTCTGTTTTAGATACATGTCTCACACATGTTATTGTAGCGTAATGTAAAAAAATGTGTATGTGTGCGTACAGGATACATTCTCGTTTGATTTAGGGTGTGGTGTAGGTAATTTTCGTTTTTTAATATCATTGAAGTAGGTAATTACCTAATAACAACAATTACAGAATTCCATGATTGCGGTGTTTATTGTATTTTATCATTATTAAAACTCAACTTCTGATTGACTGAGAACCAAAGTCATGATCTCCAAGCCCACAGATTTAATTACGAACATCGATATTATATGTACTACGTACTAGATTTGGCGTTCTGAACATTCGCTGTGTTCAACTGATTTGAACTGATATCCATTCAAACTGACTTAATTATGGTCAATATTGAGCTTGTGGCTGTGAGTCTAAGTGTAAACCTGGATTTGAATAAAAAATATTAGTCAAATAAGTAAAATTATTTGTTGTTCAAGTGAATAAATAGGTTATAACTGTGACGTTTAGATTGCCATTTCTGATTTTGAAAAAAATAGTTTATATGGACGTTCGTAGCTATAAAATATACGTCAATGATTACAAAGCGAAATACCTCCGTTTTCAATAACCGACCCTAATGGTAGGTCCATTGGACCAATCAAAAGAAAGTTTTTTTGACATGCGTGCAAATGACTTATTTTGATTGGTTCATTCTCTCAATAGGATCGAAGACTCAGATTTTGACGTTAATAAAACTTCGATTGATATCTCTAAACTGAAGTAATAATGTTCATGGACCCATAAAAGCACTTATCACTGACTAAGTGGATGACTTGTGAGAAAATCTTCCTGTGGGTGAACATCACGTGTTTATTGCAGGTGATTGATAAGGGTCAGTTCACGTCAGAATAAGTAGCGGTAAGATATATTTTGTAGCGAAACAATATATTTTACAATGAAAGTGTTATCGAGTATGCACTACCCGAGGATGAATGGTAATGGACATCGTATAGAGTGCAGATAAAATTACAAACGCGAAAATTTGTACGTTTTCGGATGGTTATTTGTAACACTCGAATTTAAAAAAAATCATAATCTTAATAGAGATCCGATCTTACATACACACATACATATATAATACGACGCCTCTATATCATCAGGGTAGGAGAGACAATGGATTGCCACTTTGCACTCTGCTATACTTCACTCACTTCCTCCACCTTCATCAATCTTTTCATGCATTCCCGCCGGTTCACACTACTTTTGACCTGACATTCACTAAGTGGGTTTATTGCAATTCCCGGGAGTAAGTAAACTCAAAAAGAAATTGGGTTCGTTGCTGTAAGTCATGAATTGATGAGCAAATGAAGAAGTTCCTCCAGTATTTTCCAGTTTAATCTGCAATGTATTATAATCTTGTTGTTTGTTGAGTTCTTATATCACTGCCCAATGTAAATGAAGATGTGAATAAAATTGTCAGACTCTCACGTTTTTATATTTAATTTGTTTAAATACATTACTTTTTTTTCATACCTTTATTTATTCTTTAGATTTTATTAACTTTTATACTATAAACTAAATGAGAGCCTCGTTTGCGCTTCCGTATAGGAACCGTTGCTTTGTTTATTCTTGGCGCCAAGCAGCGATGTTAAGGATAAGTAAAGAGGACGCATTGGACTTCATAATGATGTAAATGGTTTTTTTTTTGTCTATTGATTCACTATGGGTTATTAATAATACAATAGTGCGCATTTGTGTTTAACAATTGAGGTATCAGAGGGAGGGGGGGTTCGAGAACTCGTAGAAGGTTTATCTATTGCACGGCGCTTATTATCAGATCTTAAGCAACTTGGAGGTAAATACTCAAGTCGACATTAATACGTAACAGATAATATAATAATAATATCAGCCCAGTATTATATACTTGCCCACTGCTGAGCACGGGCCTCCTCTACTACTGAGAGGGCCTTAGTCCACCACGCTGGCCTAGTGCGGATTGATAGACTTCACACACTTTCGAAATTCCTATAGAGAACTTTTCAGATGTGCAGGTTTCCTCACGATGTTTTCCTTCACCGTTAAAGCGAACGATAAATTCACAAAGAATATACACATGATTTTTTAGAAAAGTCAGAGGTGTGTGCCCTTGGGATTTGAACCTGCGGACATTCGTCTTGGCAGTCCGTTCCACACCCAACTAGGCTATCGCCGCTTCAGCAGATAATATATTTTAAATAAATGGCATGCCTTACAAAAACTTAAGCCTGAATTGCACGGAGTTTCTTGCGGCAAGTTTTTTAAAGCGAGTTTTAACGGCTAACGCAGGCAAGGTTTGTCATACCGTTGTGTTCAGAACTTCAGACAGGGTAAAGAGGAGTTACCCTCTACTCCTTAAGAATGGATATAAAGAGTAAAATCAAAAGCTAGTTTCTCTGCGCAACGTACCCCGCGCACCTTTCACTTTGGATGTATATTTCTATCAATAAGAATATTACTGACATAATAGATTTTATTCATTTTTATTCTTAGATATTGACAAAAATATTTTGAATTAAAATTATTTTGCTGATTTTATCGTGGCTTTTATTTTATAATTTTCCCGAGTTTTTTTTCTTTTTTAGCTATCATCGTCAAAGGGCGGACTGATGAAATTATATTTTGTTGCTCAGGTTTCGAACTCCCGCCCAAAGCGTAGGAGCTGACGCATACTTCTTACGTCCCTTCGAGGCACGTGCGAGGCGAAAAAACTGCTACATTTGAGACTTTAAGATAATATTTGTCTAAGTTCCCAGAGTAGTTATAGGATGTATTCGTTCATAAAAAGTCGCACGAGTTAATTACCTGTATTATTTTATTTATGTACATAAAATTCATATTTACATAAAATATGTTAGTATTGACATGTTTATTTCGTGGGAATCCCCCCCCCCCCTGTCTTAATTGTCTCATCATTAAAACAAATATGATATTTAAAACATAGATAATTGATTGTACAAGAATGTATAATCTGTATTATACGTGTGTGTTGGCACGTACGCAGTTTTAAACTTCGTAAGGCATGTGATTAAATGTTATTCGACAGGTCGCGGATTCGAATCCCACGAGACAAATACGAAATTATTAAGGCAATAAAATACTATTAATAAACCATAGGCCCTCAGATTTTAGACTAGCAAAGCGCAATTCCTAGCTTTTGCGCTAAACAGGGGAAAGTGTTACTATACTTAACCCAATAATCCCACAAATCTACATAATAAACGTAAGTATACAAAATCCACAGAGGAAGTAGCTACTTGGTCGTGGTCTGCTCATTAGCGACTGTAATAAAAATAATGTAATACTATACGTGAAATGAAAAATACGGATAAATTCAGAAAATGTTTATTTATCATTAAGCACTTGTTTTACACGAGTTGACATAATACATGTATGTTTTTAATTTTTAAATTATGTTAGAACAAGAGGTTCTACAACAGCGATCCTCAGGACAGAGGGTCTACGCCCTGTGCCTGGACATCGACAGCATGCTAGTTCCGCCACTACGTTGAAGTATTGAAGCCCTCCAGAGCTACGTGAAGCTATCCAGCGGCTTTCTGCTTCGCCATTTTGCGATATGCGACGTCCCTGTATTTATTGATGATGTCGTATTCCAGTCTTTCGGTCTTCAAGTAAGAGTTCTCTATGAAGAAGTCTGTGTATTCTTGGTATTCCTGAAAAATTTAGGAATTGAAGAATTTTGTAGTGAAGGATCCCCCCTGACCATGAAGGCTGCAAAGTTTTTGAAACGTTGGAAGAATATAATAATTAAAAAAACCGCGAAAAAGTCCGTATGTAACTTTTAATATATCACCAAGTTACAACATATGTTTTATTTTATGTAAAACTTACTTCTCTGGTAATAGGTTCGATTTCTTTCTCCAATAAGGCCTCCAAAAACTCAGTGGGGGACAACGGAGTGATATTCAACCTAAAAAATAGAAACCAAAATAATTTTTGATTCTTAACCCTACACGCAACAAAGCTGGTCGAATTCCTGAGGCCGTAGCTATGATGCACTTTTACAATCGTTAAGGCTCATAGAAAACAGATAAATGAATGTCATTCTCACACATAACGTTAGAGTTAACGATTATAGTAGAGCATCTTGGCTACTCTGGGTAACTTTCACCAGATATCTTTTATTCCCAAAGTTATAGTGATCTTACATTTATAGATGTAACTAACTTCGCCCACGTGAAACTGATTTTCCGGGATAAAAGTCCTCTAAGCTAAGTTAAAAAGTAGCCTATGTCCTCCCCAGGCTCTCAATCTATTTCATTACCTTATTTAATCGAAATCTTTTCGGTAGTACAGACATTCAGATTGCAGACAGACGTAGCGTGGGACTTTGCTCCATAATAAGTATGAAGACTTGAATTAGATAATATATCTGGTGAATCGATTTACTATGCATATAATTTCCTAGCTATATAAATACTGACCTCACAATCCTCTCAGGAGTCATGACTTGTTGGTACAACTCTATAAGGACCCCGAATCCGTATCCTTGTAGGAGTTGGGCCAGTGACTGCACGCAGTAGTCCCTCGGCATGCTCTAATGCTATAATTAATAGCTTGCTGGTGTGATAGCAACGGATATAAACTAAACTGAGATGTTAGTGTTTGGCACTAATGCGGCGACTGCGCAGTTGGGACTGGATCGGACCGTCGAGAATTTCCGAAGGTTTAAAACCCAAGGACATGTACCTATGACTGTTCTAAAGCTATGTATGTATTCTTTGGGAATTATCGCTTGCTTTGACGGTAAAGGAAAACATTGTGAGGAACCTGCATACCTGGGGGGTTCTCTGTAGAGATTTCGAGGGTGTGTGAAGTCTACCAATCAGCACTACGCCAGCGTGATGGAATAAGGCCTCATCTCTCTCAGTAGTACAGGAGGCCCGTGCCAAACAGTGGGACAGTATATAATACAGGGCTGATATTATATTATTATACACATGCATCAGGAATTAAGTTTGACAACCACGTCAAGTTATGGCAAATGAATGATGTTATTCAACATCTGCTCGAAGTTGTGGGATATGAGAAGTTCTAATAGGAATTTTGGGGGTAAGAAGTAACATTGACAACTACTTTCTTTTATTATTTCGTTGAAGGTTTGACAGATAAGTCTTGCTGGGAACTATCTCAACTTCGTCGCTCGGTGTCGAAATATGTACCATTGTCGCTCCTAGTTTGGACTACTTAGTTGCGTAGGCAAATGTGAGAATCTCGTTTATCCAGTAGTTGTACTAATATCAAGTACCTAACTAAGAATTGTAATCACGAATCATACTGTATTGTGGTTCTATATTAGTCTGAATAATGACACTGTCTATTTTGACAATAGATTTATTTATTAAGACTACACACGTAAGTATAATCAGACATGACCAGGCCGACGCTATCGGGACGTAAAGTGTGCGGAAGTGACAGTGGCCGGAAGAACGCAACATAGTGATGTCACTTTAGTAAGCTGAGACTACATCACTATGTAACACATACCTCTGTAGTTTCTCGTAGAAAAACTGCCGCACTGTTGCGTAATCTGTGTTCGGCACTAGAATCATTTCGTTAAACATGGACACCATGGGCTTCGCCTGGGTTTCAAACGGATTCGAACACGTAGCTGTGGTAAATAAAGCTTATTTTATCGACAGTCAAAGATACGATACGTGATAGTCATTTTGACATTGAGTTAATAAACGAGAGGACCAACTTGTCTTTTTCTCAGCTAACATTGTGCCAACAATTATGCGTGAATAAGGAATATTTTGTTAATAAATGTCAGTTTTACTTTTTTAATAAATTAGTAGTTTAGTGCAAATATGAGGGTAGAGTATTTCTGACTGAAATTGTGATGACGCTGTGACGAATTCTCTTAAAGTGATAGTGGCATTAGGGCATGTGAAATGATAATTATTAAATTGATATTTATTTTGTTCAAACTAACATATTTTTATTTTACGTCTACAGTCCAAGTAACTTATTGTAAAGTGTTATTTTCAAGAAGATAAGTATGTGGTTTCATTTAGTAACGCAATGTCAAAATGAGCCTGTGTATTTCGCTCTCTTAATAAAACAATTACCTATTCCGAAATTGTTAAATTTGTGGCAATCGTCAAAAAACTCATTTCTGTTTGCAACATTTTTTAAGTTGCTATAAAATTAAAATGGTTAAAGAGAGGTAATTAAAAAATTAAACCTATAGCATGAAAAAAAAGGAAAAATAAAAAAGGTCGCAAACAGAAATAAGTTTTTGGACGATTCCCAGAAATTATCAATTTTGGAATAGGTCATTATTTTACTAAGAGAGCGATTTTACTTCTTCGTAGGTGTTGCTTGCGGCCTCGCCTGCGTGAAATTCCTGTCCCCATGCATTTCTCATAGTAAAGTCCCACTGTCTACTTCTCTGGGGTAAAAGTAGGTTATATTTAAATCCAAATGTCTATTTACGTAGCATATTATTTCACATACTTAAGTCGTTCGGCGTTTTCCTTTTAGTGATTCCTGTGTTAGCTTCTAACAAATCTCCAAATATCTTCAAAAACATATCTATACCGATATATAAAACACTTTGTTTGAACACGCTAATCTCAGTAACTAAAACTATTCAAAATTATTTTCATTTCTAGGAAGCCATATTACCCCTGATTGCTATAGGCTACTTTTTATCCTTGAAAAACTTTTTCACACAAGCGGAGACACAGGCAAAAGCTCGTATAATTATATTGATAAGGCGTAAGGTATTACAAACATACCAATAAAAATTATTTTATCTTCGTTTGGTAGAGTCTTCAACAGTTTTGGTAAAGCAGTCTTCAGCGGCTTCATGTTCAAGACTTTGTCTAACGGTGAGGCCTTAAATAATAGTTATAATTTTATTTCACCAATAATTAGCCACTATTATTAGAAACGCTTTAAAACGTTCTTAAGATTAATTAAGTATTGGAAATAAACGTTTTTGTTTTATTTTGTTGTTAAATTTAGAGTTAGATTATATTGATAGATGTAAGTGTTTTGGCCAAGTGCTGTAAACATTCATTAAATTTATAAATAAATAACAACTGTGATAGACCTGATAGATAGTAATCGCCTTAATCTAGTGTCAAGCAACGATTAGTTGGATGTTTCGTTCCTCGTCAGGTACCAAAATTATGCATAGCTAGTATAAATCTAGATCAGCTGACGTTTATATCTAGCTTCCCACTTAGCTACTGTACAGTCAACTACAAAAGTAGCTAAATAAATTTGAAAATTCAAATCACCTTTATACTTTTCTGTCTCTATCAAATATAGTGTTTTTCTTTACTAAAATATACTTCATAGGATTCATATTATTTTTGAACAGATTTTTTTTATTGAAGTAAATGTATAGAAGCGTTAAGTTTTAAATTTATTTACTACTTTTGTGTCTGACTGTACTGGATTTTTCAAATATGCTTTCCGTTCTGGTACGAAAACCTGACAAGTATCAAATAGTGGAATTAGTTTACCTTTTTCGAGAACATTCTCTCAATATTCCTCATGTAAATGACGCAGGGCTGAAACACCCTCGCAGCCTGGAACACTTGGTTTATAACCTTAGCGGGTTTCTCTAGCACGGCGCTGAATACTTCTGGCGTTATGTCTATTTTTATTGCGTCTGAAAATTATTTTATGGTAATTATTTTTTTATTGCTTTGAATGTCGAGACGCTTGCCGTTCGCCTGATGGTAAACAATACGACCGCCCACAAGTAGTATATACAACATCCAACACTTTGAATCCCAAAGTATTATTAAGTATTCCACTGCGCTCGCCATCCTGAGATATGAAATGTTAAGTCTTATTATGCCAGTAATTACACTGGCTACGATGTCCTTCAAACCGGAACAGAACAGTTATTACACACTGCTGCTTGGCGGCAGAAATAGAAATTGCGGTGGTACAAACCCAAGCGGACTCTCACATATGAGAGACCTACCACCAGTAAAAATCTTAAATTGCTTCCGTAGTCTACTGACAGCGGTTTGTCGCTGCAAGCTATGAAAGTGTGGAAAGCGGTGCAGCTTATTATTGCAATGGGTCCTACGTATACTACATAGTTCAAGAGAACTCTTTGTTTTGAAATTTTATACCTCAGTATTTCAAAAAATCTATGATTTCTGTTGAATTATAAAAGAAATTTACATAGTTTAGAATGTTTTAATAGCTCTCCTGTAAAGTTGTGTTTTTGAACGTGTACAAGTATACGTAGGACCCGTGTATTGATAAGACTTAAGCGTTGTTTTCCAGCAAAATAAAACTGTAAGATTCACAATACAAGTTCCATTGCCGCTCATCATTTTGTAAAGGTGAAGTGTGATTTTCACGGGATTTGATCAGATTGACGCCCGGTTTTTAATCTCAATATCATTAAGCCCAAACAAGGACTCGATTCCGAACCCTCAGCAATTCAGTCTCACCGTAATACGACTAGTCAGTGAGTTAGTTAAACCATTTCTGCATTATGCGAAAATTATTTTATTGCTGCGATCCAACTTTGGAGCAGAGTAAGGTTATGATGGTCTTTTACCAAATTCTAGGAGTTTCTGCCAGTTGTTGCCTAGCTTGGCGCCAGGATCCTCGTTTCCCTTGACTACTTACTCAACTCCCCAGCGACGCAATCGACCAGAAACGACTTCCCGTTCCTCGCTGGACCTAGTAGCAAGACGGACTTATTTCGCTTGGCCCCAGCCTGTATCCCAGATGCAAAAACACACGACAATATTAGACGGGTTTTCATATCTCCGTAGCCTGGTGGAGGGAATCTGTTGACAAGTTTTTTGAGTAAAGATAATGAGTCTACAGAGTAGGACTTGACTATTGGAGCGCCGGTCTTGGCTTCGTGTTCAGCATGTTCAAATATAAATTACAGCTTTAATGATGAAGATTTTTTTTATTGCATTTGAATGACGTGACGAACGTGTTACTGGTCTGATGGCAAGCGATACGACTACCCAGTAGTAAAACCATCCAGAATTTGTCATTATAGAGTACTGTGTAATACATCATTGCATTCGTTTTCCTAATTATTGATTCGTTATTGATTTCTAAGTCCATGCGCTGCGATGGCTTCACCCGCGGCCGCACCGCGCCACGTCCAACGCATAAATAATATCTTAACATACGATAAATAATATTTTATCTACAAACTATAGTTTCTTAAAAGGCACAGGATTTTCCTTGTTCTCAAATCAGCAAACACATTTTTTGTCCATATTTTTTAAAAACATGTATATTAAATGAATCAAAAATAAATGAGTTTATTACAATTACTATACTTATTGTTGAAATAAAGCCGCTAATTTAAATATTTAATTATAACAATATTATACTATATTCATATGGAGCTATAATAAATATCCCCGCATACAAAAAACCACTAAAAAGTAAAAAAATAAAATGTATTTTTCCTTTATATTTATTAAATACCTAGTAATATCTATGTAGTTTGATCAAATCATCGTCGTGTCGGGGTCGAACCTTGGACCGAGAATGTAAAAATACTTACCTTGCCCGTATACAATAGAATCTGATGGTAAATGATCACCCCCTCTGCAACCACTAACAAACCCACAGGAATTCTAGGAGGATTCCTAACGTTTTCAAAGGAGGGATAGACTGGGAAGGGAGAAAATAAATAGGGTCTTTGCATTCAACTTATCGGACAAGTTTCCACATCACTCCAGTGTGTCAGAGTACGTCAGTATTACCTCCATATCTATGTCTACTCTACCATTTCCAATGTTTCTTACTTAGCAAAAGGGTCCATCAGATTCATGTCGTAAGCTGCGTAGTTCGAGTCCCCGTAAATGTCTTTTATTTTGGCTTTCGGTCTCGATATTATACCCAAATCGAATAGTTCCTGAAAATAAAATTACCTTTCACTAATTAGGTTTTATATCTTTTTTAAATATCTGATCTCTGGAACAGCACTAAAGCGTAGTAAAGACGCTGTCAACTTGTCCAGAAAATTATATTCAGACCGTTAACTGAGTAAACTTAGTTATATACTATGTATAATTGTATCAGCAATGCAAGTTAGGTCTAGTTTTCGTCTAGGCTTAGTTTTAGATCTGCGCAACCCATATGAGACTAACTCAAAATAAAATATTTTAATTCACCTCATGTTGCGTTTGAAATCCCCGACCCTGTCAATTTATCAAAAAGTACTTTTATCTCACCTCAAACCCCTGGAGCATGGTATCATCCATATTCAATGGCTTAGGGATCGACGCAGGCTTGGGCTTCTTCCGTTGGTTCAGTTTTGGATACTTCCATCCCACGTTCTTGTACATTATTTGGTGCATTTTCACCAACAACTTTTGGTCCGCCCTAAAACCGCAGAGGCTAAATAAAAACCAGACAAAGAGACCGACCAAGGGCAGTGTAAGTGTACGTACTTAAAACCCTGTCAATGCAATTAACTATTTTCGATACCGCCGTTTTCAATAAACATCTTCAATACCATCTCAAGAATAAACCAAATAAAATAAGTCATTTATAGGTCAAAAAAGCTTTCTTCCAATTAGTCCATTTTCGCTATGGACCGAAAAATCGCTGTTGGTAATCGTTTATTCAAATCGGCGGTTAACAGTCTATTGGACTTTAATTTTGACTTTAATACATAGGAATTACTTTTACAATTCCTAACTAACGAATCTACCTCTGCAGGCGAGGGTAGATCCTAAATTCCAACTCCCAAGATACTGTTTGGAGTTAATCTATTATTACTAGTTTTCACGATGAAGGTAAACATCATAAAGAGAACATAACTAATAAGGTAATTTCCTAAGTTTGATTTTAAATTGAAATTCATCTGTGACATCAGTATCAAAATTTGTTGAAAAATAAAACAGTTATTCGTGTTTTAAATATTATTGACAGTAAAAGAGGGGGCATAGTCGCGCTGTCGCTTTCTTATACATGTAACATTGTGGCAGGTTACACTTAGTGACGTCACAGTTTGTTATTACTGTTATTTGACAGCTACCCCTTCCGCAAAATTACAAAGCTTTATAATTTATTTATAACTGCGTAGATTTTACAAAATATATTTTTAATAAATATATTCAAAGGAAGTTGTCAACTACCCTATGACTACTAAAAAATATATAACCTGTAGTCTACCACATTACTTATGGCATGCGTGATAACTGAGGTCTGCCACGGTGCTGATACCTCTCATGGAAGAGGCCCCGTGCCAACCGGATACAATAATATATACACATAGCAAAAACTGGCCAATGAACTTTGTTTAAAGAAAAACCAACAAAAACACACAACATTAAAACGCTGTAGTTCAAGTATTATCATACAGCGGTCTTTGTTATACTGCCACAGTAAAATGTAGGATTGAATACATTTTGAGGCTTTTTATGACTTAAATATAAAGTACTTTCTGGTCGAAGGTGTGCTGGCGGCATATCTAATGGGAAGGCAGGTGACGAATTAGGGCATCCACTTTTCTCTATGAGTGTTCCATCCAATGATGTGATAGGGGGCGACACTAGTCATATCGGACACAAATTCCTGACTCCAGGCTGATACTGAGAAAAAAACTATCCAATGTGTTAATCCAGGATATAGTTTAAGCCGTAATCCGTGCAGTTGTATTATCGGCAGAAATCAGCCATGTACGCAGGAGATATTATAGTGCACAAGCGTGCGAGCAATACACAGTTGCACTCTCTGATCCTTCCTCTCGTAGACCGGTGAGATGAAAATACGACATGACCGAAAAGAGATTAGGCGCAGAACCAACGACTTTAAATATAAAATCATTAATTGTGAATAAAGCATGGGTTACCTCATCAGCTCGTCGACGTAGACCCTGCAGTCCTGATGCAGCTGGCACATCAGGTCGTCAGTCATGATGGATTTGATGTATCCATACACATTGTCCCTGCACTGATGCGGGGGAAACTTGTCATATATCGACCACGCCGCGCGGTACTTGTTTAGTGCCTGGGGAAGAAAGAGTTTGTTTCGTTTTCATAAGTATAGTTTTGAATGTTGATATACAAATCTTGTGTATTAGTACTGATGCCAATGTTTATGAGAAACATTTATTTTGTCTCATTTGTATATTTCCTAACAACCATTTTATTGCGTACATTTGTTTTGAAAAATAGTCATTTATTTATTTTTTCTACTTTCTTCTTCTCATTTACAAACTTAACCTTTGCAAACATCGCCCTTCTATAGATATATTTTTACCTGCATCAAACTCTCCATATGTTCAGAGCTCTCTACTTTATACCCAATGTCAGCAAAAGGGTTACATCTCAACTTGAACAGCTGTTCCGCTTCTCTCTTCTGCTGTTCCTTCTCTGCTTCTGCCTTCAATGCTGCATCCAGCTTCGCTTGCTCTTTTTCCGTTTTCAGCTAAAAAGAAAAAGTGTTCTATTCTAGCGAAGATATATACTGATCTTCTTTTTTCGCATCAAAAGATTTGTCTTATAATAATTGTAGTGACTTAAGTTCTTTAAGACGAGACGATTTTACGAGATGAAAAGTAGCTCATATCAATCAAGATTGTAACTATCTTTGAGAAAAATCTAAACACAATTATTTAAGTATTTCAGGGCTGAAAATATAGCAATTGAACTTGTATATTTCGCATGTAAATAATATAGATGCAACGTACTTGTTCCGGTGTCTTTCCTTTCGTAGCCGCCTCTATCTTTTCATCTTCTTCCCTCTTCTCTTCTACGGTTGGGTATTCCCCGCGCAGCACCAGCATGGTCCCGCCTTCGATATCGAACGGATATTCCGGGAAGAACCCGTAACCGTAGTACCTTGAAAATATCGAATTCCATCGGTTTCTTTTTGATCAAAATACGATTAACTTGAATATGATAAACTGCCTCGGTGGCGTAGTTGTATTACGTCATTCCTGCAATGCTTAGAACTCGGGTTCGATCCCTAGGTTGGGTAGTGACATTGGGTTTCTCTACTCAGTATCAGCTCTAAATCTATAATTAGTGCCCGACATGGCGATAGGCTCGTCTTCTATTACACTCTGGGATAGAATACCAACAACGAAAATTGGGTGTACCAGTTGCATTTCTACCTAACTTTAGGGATAAAAGACATGAGTGTGTGCATGATTAACTTCCGAGTACATTTTTTATACTGCGTAATGACGAGACGATGTTTCGTATTTCGAGTATCTATCTGGGTAGAGGGCATTGGTTTGTCTATTTCTACCACAAATGTTTCAAATAATGTTGTATTTCACCTTGAAGAATGCTTTGATCAATGTTATTATTAGGTATTAAATATTCGACAGATCTCGTTCAAAGCTAAGTGTATCTATCTGACAAAATTGAAATATGATGTGGTGTTACTGCTAAAAAATGGTCAATCGTTAACATTATGCGAATCATGAACTCATTATTTGCAATAGAAAAGTACATTGTATTAGTCAGACCTTAAGGTTCAAACTCGAAACTTCACAACGCACGTACTACGTTACCACTCTACCGTTGTGATACTGTAGTGTTCTCACTAACCACTCTTTAAACCACACATTTATTTGATCCGTTATGTCATCAATCTGGTTGTTTTTCTTAAACAGGATCAATCTCTTGTTTTCTCTTTCCATCTCTTTATTATACGTCTCTTGTAATTTCATTCTTGTTTTGCGACGTCGCTCGTAAATCTACAGGAAGTTCGAAATAATTTACCTATACCATAAATATAATGCCTCTTTTTAATTTCAGGAGCAGGCACTAGTAATGCGCCCAAGTTCAAACCAATACCTTGTAAAATGATATGTCATATTCATACTGTCCCACTGCTGGGCACGGGCCTTAACTACTGAGAGGAGTTAGACCTCGGTCCACCACGCTGGCTTAGTGCGGATTAGCAGACTTCACATACCCTCAATATTCTTATACAGAACTTCTTAGGTTTGCAGGTTTCCTCATCGTTAAAGCAAACGATAACGCACAATACACATAACTATTAAAAAGTCAGAGATTCGTGTACTTGGGTTTTGAATCTGCGGACATTCGTCTTAGCAAACTAGTCCCAACTAAGCTATCGCCGCTATCAAGAGTAATAAAATAATTAATATAAAATAGTTTATTGTCAAAGACTGCTTGCTTTGCTGATGGTAGGATATTTGTATCCGCGCGGATAACGACCACTGCATATAAGGAATAGATAGACCCCGCCATAATGGCCCCAGTAAGTGTGCCGCGTACCGAGATCCGCCTGTGCATATTGTTTTAAACAGGCAGGTATAATTATGTTCACGCTCTATCTAGACCTCAATCATTAAACCATCTGGGCCCTTATTCTGTATGATAGTGTAAACGCGTAACGCGGCCGTGTCATGTTATCTCCGAGAAATGTGCGTGGAAAGGTATTCTGTAAGTCAAATTTCTATAGTCCTAAACATGACGCGTTGTGTTACGTGCTTGTTACGCACTGTTAAAATAACGTGCGGGATAGAGAATAAGGCTCCAGGTGTAGAGGAGTCACATTGCCGATCCCAGTATTAAAAAAAAACGTAAAATTTTTATAAGAGCTCAAGCCAAATTTCAAACGGGTCTGTTAACTTTCGTTACCTTGTTATTCTCCTCTTCCAAGCTCAAACGTTTCTTAAACGGGTCCGCTATGTATCCGATCAGTATGTCTTCTTGGATTTTAACATTATTTTTCCTTTTTACTTTCATATACAGCCTAAAGATTGAAGTCCGATTAAACTTAAAAAGTCTTAACATGTATATTAGATAAAATATACCGAATACCCTATTAATTCTTTCACGTATGATGTTTTATGTTATTATTTTTAGAAAACAACTGTCCATAAAACTTAATAAAAGTTGCGGTTTACCCTCAGGTAAAACAATAATAAAACAAAATTGTATATTATTTCGAAGGGAAAGCTTCTCGAAACGTATATTTCTTTACGTACATAACTTTATTAATGCTTAGGTTTAAAGGAGACTTATGTTCAGCAGCGGACTTCATATGGCTGATGATGATGATGGAATACTTAACCATTTCAAATTAATCTCTGTATAGATTTTGAAGAAGAAAGAAGTTTATTGTTGGACAAAGATAAAAAATTAAAAACACAAAATCCTACATAACATAAACAGTTATTGCACCAACAATGGGCCTCCCATTCAGTTATATACTGCAATACTACCTATGTAATACTGCAGCGCTGGTTTTCAATGAGATGCCCATGTGGCGTACAGACATCAAATCGGTATACAGTAGTTAGTGACTTAACAATTAAAAAAATTAAAAAAGTGAATTTTATAGTTTATCATCGCAACAGCTTAACCTATTTCAATAACATGTAGACAACTTGTTTAAGAAAATAGACTGGCATGGACAATTTCTAATCTTAAAAAATACAAATGTAATTATTTGGGAGATTCGTGAAGGTAGATTACAAGCAATAACTAACCTATAAACTCTTTGAATTAACTTGGCAGCTTTATTTTTAATGTGCAGCGGAGCTTCTGGCGTTTTATCGGCGTAATACAATTTTCGCAGCCGGTTTTATTTCTGCAGTATTGGACGTAATATTGTCTGAAAACATCAAGAGTGTGTCGATGATTTAGCAAAGGAAAGGTAGTTTTAAGACAGGGAAAGACTATAATCAAATATGCATTTATTGGTTGTAGGTATACGAGATGCAGTCTAGTTGTACATTCAGCTACAAAAGTAGCTGAACAAACTCAAAAAATTTATATTACCTTTAATCATTTATGTTCGCATCAACAATCGTTTTTATTCACTAAAATTAACTAGATAGGGTTTACATTTACTTAGATAAAGAAAAAATATTAT